>NC_079443.1:55779533-55792033 GCF_903798145.1 Danio aesculapii | reverse complement strand
GTTTTAATTAATATGGTTATCAACAATGTTAATAGCTGAATTCCTCAACATTGACTTGGTTCAATCTGTATAGCATGGTGATAACAATATTAAACAAAAATAAAAATTACAAATTATATATGTACACAAACAAACACACATATATGAATATATACATATATGCATACAGAAACCTGTAAATAAATATAAGAGACAAAACTATATACATAATGTCAGAGAAGTACATAAATGAGGTAAAAAATGTCTACTAAAATTATTGTAAAACATCAAACAGAGAGAAAAGATTTGTTGTCACCTATATCCTGACACATCTTAATTGTTTCTCCTACGTTGTTAAATTATATCACTTAAGTTTTAAGGTGAGGTGTCTAAATTGCACCCAGCAAGCTGAACTGGCGCTCTAGGCGAACGGTGATCACACCGCCCTGTTGTGTCCTCTGAGGGTAATGTGTGTGTGTGTGTGTGTGTGTGTGTGCGTGTGTGTGTGTGTAAAGAGCAGGTAGACTGGGATGGGATAGGAGATCTCGGAGTTTTTGGTCAATAAAATAGTTTGTCGTCTGTATTTTCTAGTCCATCGTCTGTATTTACATTCACCCACTGTTAGCCAAAATCCACACCTTACACTATGAAGCGTGTGTGCACTGTGACTACATCTATATTGTTAATTAGCAGCTGGGCATTTCACTCTGTCTAGCGCTGAAGCCTGTCAGTGTCGTCGACCAATCGCAGCAGGCTGTCATCAGTCCAATCAGTGCAGATTAGCTTCGCGCTCAGGAGGGGTTTGGGAACAAATGAATCGCTGAACGATTCATATGGGAGTCGCTGGGATAATTAGGTAAAAATAAATGCAGATTATAAGAACATGACAGTGTTTTTTGACCTTGCATGCATATTAGACTGTTGTTGGAGACCCTTACAACCTAAATATGACCCTATTTCATGTATAATAGGGGCTCTTTAAAATCCGGCAGTGATAAGCCACCCTGTGACTTAGGGCGTTTTAGAGTGTCCAATTTGATTCAGGGTTTTTTATTATTCCCAATAAATTTCATCCTCTGAAGTTATGTGAAAGAATCTTTAGGGGGAGAGAAGGGTAACATGGAAAACAGGAAATTTAACCGTCCGAGTACATTCATCTTTATTATCGCTATCCTCCCTTGTAACGTCAATTTCAAAGCTGACCAACGCTGTAAATCTGATTGTATTTTATTCTTTAATGCAACATAATTCTCAGAACTGACATTGGAAAAACAGGGAGGAATACACAGATCTAGATAGGTGAATTTTAAAGTATGCTATTGAAGAGGTAAGTTGTTAGGAAGCGTGGTTCTCTTTGCCGAGAGATTATCTGCCCTGTTTGAACCACTGCCTGAGAGCAGCTATATAAAGTTTTTATCATCTGAATGAAGTTAGAGACAAAGCCAAATACTTTAAGGACCATCCATAAGTAACTCCATTCAAGCCTATCAAAAGCTTTTTTCAGCGTCTATGCTGAAAAGTGCTGCTGGGATGTTAGATGTCTGAAAAGTAGAGAGAACATGAAAAAGACGTCTGACATTGTCAGAGGCCTGTCTACTTTTTATAAAACCTGTCTGATCTGCATTAATCAATTTTCCAATCAATGGTCCAATTAGATTTACAAGTACTTTTGCAAAAAGTTTTAATTCTGAGGATATCAGAGATATCGATCTATAGCTTTTAGGGCAGTGTGGGGGCTTGTCTTTTTTAAGAAGTAAAGTAATTAAGGAAGTATTTTGATCTCTATGAAACTTTCCCTGTTCAATGGCATATTTATTGAAGATAAGATCAATGGCCCAACCTGATCCCATATCCCCTGAAAAAGTTGAGGGGGGAGTCCATCTAAACCAGGGGACTTGCCCAATTTCATGGATTTTAAAGCTTTAGTCAACTCCTCCAGTGTGATAGGGGCACCTAGAGCTCCAGCTTCTTCTGGTGATAAAGAGGGAAGGTTTAGATCATTTAGAAAATCAGACATTCTACCATCATTTGGGTCTACCTCTGAAGTGTATAATGTTAAATAAAATTCTCTGAATCTATCATTTATTTCTTGCTGGTTGTGGGTGATCAGCCCTTGAGATGTTTAAATGCTACTAATAAGTGAGTAAGACTCTGCTTCCTTCATTTTTAGAGCCAGAAGTCTGCTTGACCTCTCATTATAATAATAATAATTGACTCTAGTTTTATGTATCATGAATTCTGCTACATGTTGATAGCAGAATTATCATCTTTTTTTTAAGTGCTGCTAGATGTTTCTCTCTAGATAAACAAAATATGGATTTTTGATGTTTTCCTATTAGAGAGATCTGTGTTTGTAAATTAGATATAACTCTGTTCCTAGATAAATGGAGATGTTTTGAAAAGGTAATAGCATTGCCATGCAGAAAGCATTTAGTTACTTCCCATAATGTTTGCGGATTGGAAGCAGAGTCCTTATTATCAAGAAAGAGTTAAGCTGTGACAAATACTCTTAATTTTTCAAAAGGGAATTATTAAATCTCCAGCGTCGACTCTTATGATTCACTTTGTCACCTATAAGGAATGTATACAATACTGCAGCGTGGTCAGATATGAGAATAGGTAGTATCTGTGTGGACACAATATTACTATTAATTTGGGGTGAAACAAAAATATAATCAATTCAGGGATATGTTTTATGGCGTGAAGAATAGAATGTGTAATGTTTACTTATTATATTCCTTGAACGCCAGGCATCAATTACATTAAGTTCTTTTATGAATGTATTTAATTCACTAAGTTGGTGTGTGACATTTACTGCCGGACCTGAAGACTTGTCAAGCAATGGATTGCATACTTGATTAAAATCTCCTCCAATGATTAGATAATAATCCTTGAAATCTAGAATTGTTTTTGTCAAAATTGATAAGAAAGTAGGATTATGGTCATTTGGAGCATAAATACAAGTTATACAAAACTTATTATTATTAATAATTACACATCTATACATACATAAGCCATTCGACCTGTATTATCAGACCCAATATCTTCAATATAAACTCTAAATTTTCTACTAAATAAAATTAGCACTCCTTTTGTTTTATTTTTTTGCAGAGGAATAGGCCACAGATCTATAGTACCTATTTTGAAAGAGATGAACATCTGTCTTAGATGTGTTTCTTGTATCAATGCTAGAGTTACCTTGTTCTGCTTGAGGTAGAGTAAACATTTCGCTCACTTTCGAGTTCAGGCCTCGGACATTACATGACATCAGCACTAAGTCCTGCAACATACTGTCGGTTTTGTGATGAGGAAATAAAAGAAAACATTCGCATGTTAATAAAACTTTGTACATGGTAGGACCAAACTGACACTTTACAATTCAAAGAATAAAAGAAAAACGACTCTGACGAACAGATTAACCCCCAACCAGGAGTGTTGTTAACCGTTAACAACTGAGGAGGTATAACTTGCCTACCTCTGTCTTTGGTTAAACTGAACTCACACAGATACAAGTCCTTCGGGAAGCTCCTTGACAGCGGTCCCAAGTCTTAAATAATACATGACTGCTCATAATAACAAAAAGAGGAGACAAAGATGTCGTTAAATCAGATTTCGTGGCAAAAACTTTACAGTGTATGGGTATGGTCACTCCATATCAGCAAGAGCGTCAAAGCGGCCGCCGCGATTCCAGTTATCCCCCAACATTCTGCTTACCGGCAAGAGTAAACCAAGAAGGGGTAGTAGCCTTTTGCGTGAAGTTGCTTCTTGATCGCATCAAAAGCCTCACGTCGAGAAGTCGTCTCAGGACTGTAATCCGTGAAAAAGTACAGATTCGATTTGGCGTGAGTTTGTGGAGTTTTAAGAGCCCTGGCTTCGCGAAGGATTTTCACTCGGTCTTCATATCTCAGTAAGCAGAAGATTAATGTTCGCGGACGCCCGCTGGCGTTAGCACGAGATCCACAAACCCGATGCGCCCTCTGAATTTCGATTTTCCAACCTGCAAGTGCAGGAAACCATTTGATGAGATTTTCTTGAAGAAACCCGATTGGGTCAGATCCTACTGCACCTTCTGGTAGATTTACGAGGCGTATGTTAATACGTCTCGCTCTATCCTCATGGCATATTATTCGTTCTCGTAGTTGCTTTATTTCCCCACCATGATCGGTCAGCTTCTCCTTTACCACACGGAGCGACGTCTCTGTGGCAGTTTGTTGCTTCATTAGAGTCAGAAACTTCGGCTTGTACTTTCACGTCCTTTGTAAGTTGCTCGACAGCCACAATAGACGTCTCAGCACGTCAGTTTCCTTCACCACTTGTTTCATCATTTCACGCATCAATGTCTCCTGCTGTTTTAGCACCATTAGCACATGTGCGTCCATTTGGTCTTTAGGTGGATCTTTGGCTGGAGTTTGGTTGTTTTTTAGTCTGGTAGTGTAGGATTTCATATTCATTTGCGTGCTCCCACTTGTCTTCTTACTCTCAGATGTCATTATTATCTGTGTAATGCAGTTATATAGTTCGGTTTAAACCAGAAAAAAAGACCTGAGACGGAGCTCTCGGCTACACGTGCATCTCAGCCACAAGGCTACCTGGAAGTCCTGTTTGTGAGTTTTGTTCATTTAGTTAATTGTCACCGTTGTTGAGGTTCATTCGCTGATTATTGATGTCTCTGTGAGCAGAAGTTGAACCATAGATTTTTTTAGCTTATAAACCTTCATAATTCTGTGGCATCTGCAAGCATGTTATTACGTTACTACTAATAATGGATTAAACATTGGTGAACATCAGTGAATTATATTATTTCATCACAGGTTGTGCCTCACTTCATTTATAAATGTTTTTTCTTTTTTACTTTTATTGTTTTTTGTTTGCTGTAATGAATAAACTTTAAGCAAATTTCTTCAAAGTTACAGCAGCCCAAAAGAAAATGTATATGAAGAGGTTCAGGGCTCTGAGCCCAACTAAAGCAAACACTTTTCTCCACGATGGTGACTTTAGTCTATGTGGTCCACATGTTTTAAGATAACTGGGCCACATTTGCCATATCTTCTCTGGGCCACTATAGGCTCAAATCCACATTAGCCATAGCTTATTGTGCCGAATATTCGCCAAAATTGGCCCACATATGTTTTAAGATAACTGGGCCACTATAGGCTAATGGCTGCATTAGCCAGAGCTTACTGTGCCAAATATTTGCAAGTTGTGACCCACATATGTTTCAAAATAACTGAGTCACATTTGCCATATTTTCTCTGGGCCACATTAGGCTCACAGGAGCATTAGCCAGAGCTTACTGTGCCAAATATTTGCCAAAAGTGGCCCACATATGTTTTAAGATAACTGGGCCACATTTGCACTTAAACGTGTGAGCCACTTTAGGTTTAGACTCAGATTACCCTTAAATGACTATGCCACATTTTGCCAACTGTGGCCCACATTTGTCCTCCATCATTTGGGTCAAATTTCTATTTTCCACATTAGGCTCACATTCAGATTACATTTTGCCATAAGTGCCAAATCTTTGCCTTAAATTGCCCATATATGAATTTGAATCTTTGACCCCCTTTGCCATTGTACAGGTGGGCCACTTCAGGCTCACATTCGTTTTGTTTGGGCCAAAGGAATACCACCAGTGCCGCATAACTGCCTAAAGTAGCCTATATTCGTATGCTATCTGGGGTGTTGGTTAGGGATAGGGCTGCTATGGGATAAGGTTGGTTGGAGACGGGGTTGGGTTAGGGATAGGTTTAGTTGGAGATACAGTTGGGTTAGGGTTGGTTAGGTATCAGGTTGGTTTGGGTTAGGGAAAGGGTTGGTTAAGGATAGAGTTAGTTAAGAATAGTCTTGGTTAGTTATAGGCTTAGGGTTTGATTGTTTTACTCCTGTAAGTGTGTTCACTGTGTGTTTACTGTGTTTACAGTGGTGAGACTTGAGCTCAGCTTCCCTCCACAGTTTGAGGAGAGTAAACTCTATCCACTGCTGCTGCTGCTGTAAGAGCTCACACACACACACGCACGCACGCACGCACGCACGCACGCACGCACACACACACTGTCTTTCTCTCTCACACATACACATGTATCACACACACAGCACACAACTACACCCAACACTACATATGTAATGATATAGTGTCCATATATGACCAGCATGTTGAAACTCTGTAGAAGTGACTTCAACACTGATTTGGAGGTCCTGCACTGTGCGCTGAAGCAGAGACTGTGAACGACATGTGTGGTAATGCTGAACTCTGTCCTGTGTCTGTCTCTGTGTGCGTGTGTTCTGTAATGTGTGTGTGTGTGTGTGTGTGTTCTGTAATGTGTGAGTGTGTGTCAGTGACAGCGCCCCCGGTGGTCAGCAGGTGACTGAGCTCTTCCGCCTGCAGTGGTCAGACGTGCTGGTCAGTGCTGAGGGTGTGCTGGTGGCCCGTGTGGATGCTCGAGGCAGTGGGCTCCAGGGTCAGGAGCTCCTGCAGGGGGTGTACCGGCGCGTGGGACTGGCAGATGCAGATGACCAGCTCTCCGCTCTACAGTGAGTCTCTCTCTCAAACACACGCACACACTCAGATGAGGAACTCTGCTCAGTTTATTGAGCTCTCCATCACCTGTCCTCTGCTCTGCAGGTATCTGGTGAAGCTGCCGTATGTGGACGCAGCCAGAGTCGGAGTATTCGGCGAGGTGAGGAGAGTCTTTATTTATTCTCCTTTATTAATAATTCAAATGAGCCTTAAGGGTCAACTATCCCCCAAACATAAACCATAGACGGCATAACACGCTCTCTTCATAAATTATCATAAGCATTTGACGTTACACTCTGAATACAGTGTCCAGGATAGCTCAGACCTTTACTATGGTTTCATTTCCCAGTGCTTCAGTCTGCTTATTAAACTGCACACAGTTCTGCGTCTGCTCACCAACTCTCAGTTCAACGCAGCAGTTAATTATGAATACAATAAAACATTTATACAGGACTCAGATCAGCTCATTCCTCCATAAGATCTTCAGATTCAGTCAGCCAACAAACACTCATAAAATACAGAGAAGCAGTGGAGAATGGAAAACTCTCTGATGAAGACCATCAGCAGAGCTTCTGTGTTTAATAAGGGCAGGTCAGCTGGTGGAACTCACTACAAAACAGAACACACACACACACACACGCACACACACACACGCACACACACGCACACACACACACACACACAGACACACACACACACACACACACACACACACACACACACACACACACACACACACACACACACACACACACACACACACACACACACACACACACACACACACACACACACCATCACCTACAGCAGTCACAGATGCAGTGATGCTGATTACTCTTCTATCATCTAGTAGTTCATTTCTGGATTCTGAATATATTTCAGTCAACATTACTACATATCTAGCAATCTGGGCCATTCCTGTATGAGTTCATTGATTTGAAGTTGTTTTTAGAAGTGAGAAAATCCTGCTGATGTGTAGACAGTGAAGGTGTTTCAAGCAGGAGCAATAATAGATGATCCAGAGCTCAGCTTCATCAGATGCTTTAAATAAACCCAAAGCTCCATCAGAGGAACAGATGAAACTCTCTCTACCACCAAAATAGACACTCTGCGAACATCAAACCAATGTTTTACTGAAGTTTGATGTGGGATGAGCAGAATGATGTGTGTGTGTGTGTGTGTGTGTGTGTGTGTGTGTGTGTGTGTGTGTGTGTGTGTGTGTGTGTGTGTGTGTGTGTGTGTGTGTGTGTGTGTGCGTGTGTGTGTGCGTTCGTTCGTTCAGGCGTACGGCGGGTTTCTGAGCTCCATCCTGCTGCTCTCACACACATCTGTGCTGCGCTGTGGAGCGGCCCTGAGCCCAGTGTTTGACTGGCGGCTCTACGGTACTGACACACACACTCACATAAACTACACACACACACACACACACACACACACACACACACACACACACACACACACACACACACACACACACACAATAATGTGACCTTTCTGTGTTTCACAGCTTCAGCTTTTACCGAGCGATACTTTGGTTTCCCTGTACCGAAGGAGCTCAAATACACGGTAAGGCGACAGCAGCCAATGGTCTGCTCCATCAGCCTGCGCACACACGGAGCATCATGACAGAAACTGTAGATGAACATTATTATTATCGAACATTATATATGACATGATTACCCCCGTCCCCACGCACGCACACGCACACGCACCGCTGGGTCTCAGTGTGTTAGAGAGTTCTGGTTACTCACATAAACATTACTGAATGTTAAATAGCTCACCTGTGTATTCCCCGGCTCAGGTGTGTTGGTTGCTTGTGAACTGATGAGTGTGTGTGTCTGCAGGTCTCCAGTCTCCTGCTCAACAACACACGCTCAGACGACACACACTTTCTGATTCTGCATGGAACAGCAGATGGTGAGTTCAGAAAGCAACAGTTGTATACTCGGATGCAGCGACTGCAGCTTCACACACCTTTCCCTTTCTCTCCTGTTAGCGAACGTTCATTTTCAACACACGGCGGAGTTAGCGAAGCTGCTGTCTGCCATTAATGTCAACTACAGACTACAGGTGAGATCATCATGCGACACACACCTGAATCCTCACAAACTCTGCCCTTTGACCTCATATAGCTCTACCTTATGACCTCATGAGCTCCGCCCCCTGGACCTCCACCCCTCCAGCCTCATATGCTCCGCCTCTCAGACCTTAGGTGTTCCTCATACTCTGCCCCTCCCACCTCAGGTGTTAATGCTCCGCCCCCACCTGCACATTAGCTGTTCCTCATGCTCTGCCCCTTTAGGTCCTCTGCCCCTCTGATCCTCCACCCCTTTGACATTAGCTGTTCCTCATACTTCGCACCTCTGACCTCAGGTGTTCATGCTCCGCCCCTCTGGTCCACCAACTCTATGACCTCAGGCATTCCTTATGCTCCGCCTCTCTGACCTCAAGTGTACCTCATGCCCCCCTCCTGTACTCGATCCCCCATAACCTCAGGTGTTCCTCATGCCCCCCTCCTGTACTCGATCCCCCATAACCTCAGGTGTTCTTCATGCTCCACCCCCACCCTGCACTAGATCCCCCATAACTTCAGGTGTTCCTCATGCTCCGCCCCCTCCTCCACTTGATCCCCCATAACCTCAGGTGTCCTCATGCTGCACCCCCACCCTCCACTTGATCCCCCATAACCTCAGGTGTCCTCATGCTGCACCCCCACCCTCCACTTGATCCCCCATAACCTCAGGTGTCCTCATGCTGCACCCCCACCCTCCACTTGATCCCCCATAACCTCAGGTGTCCTCATGCTGCACCCCCCCCCTCCACTTGATCCCCCATAACCTCAGGTGTCCTCATGCTGCACCCCCACCCTCCACTTGATCCCCCATAACCCCAGGTGTTCCTCATGCTCAGCCCCCTCCTGCACTAGATCCCCTAACCTCAGGTGTACCTCATGCTCCACCCCCTCCTGCACTTGATCCCCCCCCCTAACCTCAGGTGTTCCTCATGCTCCACCCCCACCCTGTCACTTAATCCCCCTAACCTCAGGTGTCCTCATGCTGCACCCCCACCCTCCACTTGATCCCCCATAACCTCAGGTGTTCCTCATGCTCCGCCCCCTCCTCCACTTGATCCCCCATAACCTCAGGTGTTCCTCATGCTCCACCCCCACCCTGCACTTGATCCCCCATAACCTCAGGTGTTCCTCATGCTCTGCCCCCTCCTCCACTTGATCCCCCATAACCTCATGCTCAGCTCCCTCCTACACTAGATTGCCCTAACCTCAGGTGTTCCTCTGCTCAGCCCCCTCCTGCACTAGATTGCCCTAACCTCAGGTGTTCTTCATGCTCCACCCCCACCCTGCACTTAATCCCCCTAACCTCAGGTATTCCTTATGCTTCACCCACTTAAGCCCTTACTCTGCCCCTCTGATCTCAGGTGTACCTCATGCCCCGTCCCCTCTTGCACTTGATCCCTCCCAACCTCAGGTGTTCATCATGCTCCACCCCCTTCTGCACTTGTTCCACTCCTCTGACCACAGGTGTTTCTCATGCCCCACCCCCTCCAGCACATGCCCCGCCCCTCTGACATCTGGTGTCTCTGCAGATCTTCCCTGACGAGGGACATGATGTGTCCAGCAGACGCTACATGCTGAACTCGCTCATCTCCTTCTACAGAGACTGCTTTAACGTCCACATTGCTGTTGCCATGGAAGCCAGTGATGACGACTAGCATCAGCAGCATCAGAGGAAAGTCCATTAGATCTGTCTTAGTGACACGCTGACTGGTGATGAGCAAAGTCACACTGACCGAGCTGAAAGAGGGATGGTTGTGTCTGTTAGAGAGAATCTGAACGCATTACGGCATCTTCAGGTCTACATGATCTCTCCATCTCCAAAAGAGTAATCAAGATCAGTGAGCGACTGCAGTCACTGTGAGCTTCATACCCTTCCTTTTGCTGCCCGAGATCCTTTATAATGCAGTCTAGCAAGTTAAAGCACTGCTTCTATTTTTGCACAAACCCTAGCACTGATAGTAGAGCTTTAAAACCTGAACATGCAAATACTGCAGTGTGTCCACATGACACAATACACACGGCACATCAACACAAGGCACATCAGCACACAGCACATCAGCAAGAGTTAAACTATCTAGAAGGGTTTGGGGAGATTTAGCTGTGGTGGATCCTGAAAGTCCAGCACAGAAGGCCAGCAGTGTCTCTCTCTTCATCATGTGTGCAGAGTCCCTGAAGCATGATAGCGTTTATAAAGACTCCGCTGATTAGAGCGCTTCACTTTAGACAAAACTGTACAGCACAGACATCACTGCAGCTCCTCCACTGATCACTGTATATCTGTACAGTACACGGGTTAACGAGATATATAAGGCATTATGTAAATTAAATAAAGTATGAGCGGTTATTTGCATATATATATATATATATATATGCAGAACAGAAATCTGAACATGCATAAAGCCCGGTTCTAAACCCCTGCTGGATTCTGCTGCCATATTAAAGGTTTTTACAGAAGAATGTTTGTGTGGTTCTGTTTTTCTACACATCAAGCTGATGATCTTTGTGCATGGTGTAACCCTGTATGTGTGTGTCTCCAGACGTCAGCAGCTCAAACACACTGGAGAACATTCGGTTCCTGATGACCAGCATTCACATCTGCTCAAAACACTGGACTGTAAACATTCATGACGAGTGTTCTGACACCGCGGTCCACGATTACACTCATCACACTCACCTTAGAGTCGATCAAACACACAACAGTACTGGTTTCCAACTTTATTTGAAAATATCATTATACAGTCACTTTCTATCCATACATTACAAAATGTCCACTAAACTGAAGTGATGATGCATTCCCACATGTGAAGGTAATACAGAGGACTGCGCTGGGGTGATGATGGCAGTAAAGCAGCCGACTGATGAATGATATCAATGACTGGTGCTTTCTTTTATAAGGGGGCACATTTGGGTGACGTTCATTACGGATGTAGTGTGTGTGTGTGTGTCCTGTAAACCTCAGAGATCGTCATCAGCACCTGCGGTTTCGGAGTTTGCAGTTATCTGTGGCGGAGCCGACAAGTTTAAGAGCAGGAGAGGTCACTGACGGAGGAAAACCATCAAAGCAAAATAATGTAGACGAGGCCTGAGCTGCAGCGCTGACTGATGTTCAGCAGCACATGCTTCATTAGCAGACACTGGTGTAGCTGACCCTGACCCAAACACAATGATCTGGACCCAAACATACTGACCCTGACCCAAACACACTGATCTGGACCCAAACGCACTGACTGTGACCCAAACAAACTGATCTGGACAAAAACGCACTGACCCTGACCCAAACACACTGACCCAAACACACTGATCTGGACCCAAACATACTGACCCTGACCCAAACACACTGATCTGGACCCAAACGCACTAACCCTGACCCAAACAAACTGATCTGGACAAAAACACACTGACCCTGACCCAAACACACTGATCTGGACCCAAACGCACTGACTCTGACCTAAACACACTGATCTGGACCCAAACGCACTGATCTGGACCCAAACACACTGACCCTGACCCAAACACACTGATCTGATCGCAACCACCTGTCCGCTTGATCCCATTCCCTCTCATCTCCTGCAAGCTATTTCTCCTGCAGTCATACCAACACTGACTCACATAATTAACACATCTCTTGACTCTGGTCTATTCCCTACTTCATTTAAGCAGGCTAGGGTAACCCCACTGCTAAAGAAACCCAACCTGGATCAAACGCTACTTGAAAACTACCGACCGGTATCCCTGCTTCCATTCATGGCCAAGATTTTGGAGAAAGTAGTGTTCAATCAAGTCCTAGACTTTCTTACTCAAAACAACCTCATGGACAACAAGCAATCTGGCTTTAAGAAAGGCCACTCAACTGAGACTGCCCTGCTCTCGGTCGTGGAGGATCTCAGACTGGCTAAAGCAGACTCTAAATCATCTGTCCTCATCTTGCTG
>NC_079443.1:55767033-55774533 GCF_903798145.1 Danio aesculapii | reverse complement strand
AGATGGAGGAGGAGAACAGACAGAGTTACACCATCACACACAGATGGAGGAGGAGAACAGACAGAGTTACACCATCACACACAGATGGAGGAGAACAGACAGAGTTACACCATCACACACAGATGGAGGAGGAGAACAGACAGAGTTACACCATCACACACAGACGGAGGAGGAGAACAGACAGAGTTACACCATCACACACAGACGGAGGAGGAGAACAGACAGAGTTACACCATCACACACAGATGGAGGAGAACAGACAGAGTTACACCATCACACACAGATGGTGGAGAACAGACAGAGTTACACCATCACACACAGATGGAGGAGGAGAACAGACAGAGTTACACCATCACACACAGATGGAGGAGAACAGACAGAGTTACACCATCACACACAGACGGAGGAGGAGAACAGACAGAGTTACACCATCACACACAGATGGAGGAGAACAGACAGAGTTACACCATCACACACAGATGGAGGAGAACAGACAGAGTTACACCATCACACACAGATGGAGGAGGAGAACAGACAGAGTTACACCATCACACACAGATGGAGGAGGAGAACAGACAGAAGATGGGCTGAGAGAGACTGAATTCATGATGAGTTACTTTCAATCTGACCACTGAACAACCTCACACACGCACACACACACACGCATGTATGCGCGCACACACACACACACACACACACACACACACACTGACCGTCTGCAGTGGCGTGCAGCAGCATGAGCGTCTGGTCTCTGAAGCCCTGTGGATTCTGCAGGAGACTGGAGAACTAGAGAACACACAACTGTCAGACACACTCAGTAGTCTCACTCACTCTCTCACTCACTCATTCACTCACTCATTAGCACTCACTCACTCATCAGCTCTCATTCATCAGCACTCATTCACTCACTCACTTATCAGCACTCACTTATCAGCACTCACTCATTCACTCACTCACCAGCACTCATTCACTCACTCATCAGCACTCACTTATCAGCACTCACTCATTCACGTTACTCATCAGCACTCACTTATCAGCACTCACTCATTCACTCACTCATCAGCACTCATTCACTCACTCATCAGCACTCACTTATCAGCACTCACTTATCAGCACTCACTCATTCACTCACTCACCAGCACTCATTCACTCACTCATCAGCACTCACTTATCAGCACTCACTTATCAGCACTCACTCATTCACTTACTCATCAGCACTCACTTATCAGCACTCACTCATCACTCACTCATCAGCACTCATTCACTCACTCATCAGCACTCACTTATCAGCACTCACTTATCAGCACTCACTCATTCACTTACTCATCAGCACTCACTTATCAGCACTCATTCACTCACTCATTCACTCACTCATTCACTCACTCATCAGCACTCATCAGCACTCACTCATTCACTCACTCATCAACACTCATTCATCAGCACTCACTCATCAGCACTCACTCATTCACTCACTCATCAGCACTCATTCACTCACTCATCAGCACTCACTCATTCACTCACTCATCAGCACTCATTCACTCACTCATCAGCACTCACTCATCAGCACTCTTGCACTCATTAGCACTCATTCACTCACTCATCAGCACTCACTTATTCACTCACTCATCAGCACTCACTCATTTACTCACTCATTTACTCACTCATCAGCACTCATTCACTCACTCATCAGCACTCACTCATTCACTCACTCATCAGCACTCACTCATTCACTCACTCATCAGCACTCACTCATTCACTCACTCATTCACTCACTCATCAGCACTCATTCACTCACTCATCAGCACTCACTCATTCACTCACTCATCAGCACTCACTCATTCACTCACTCATCAGCACTCACTCATTCACTCACTCATTCACTCACTCATGAGCACTCACTCATCAGCACTCATGCACTCATTCACTCATCAGCACTCATTCACTCACTCATCAGCACTCACTCATTCACTCACTCATTCACTTACTCATCAGCACTCACTCATTCACTCACTCATCAGCACTCACTCATTCACTCATCAGCACTCATTCACTTACTCATCAGCACTCACTCATTCACTCACTCATCAGCACTCACTCATTCACTCACTCATTCACTCACTCATGAGCACTCATGCACTCATTCACTCACTCACTCATCAGCACTCATGCACTCATTCACTTACTCACTCATCAGCACTCATTCACTTACTCATCAGCACTCACTCATTCACTTACTCATCAGCACTCACTCATTCACTCACTCATTAGCACTCACTCACCTGGTACCTGCTGTCGTCCTGAAGTGGGAAACCCAGATAGCGCTCAGAAAAGGCAGAAGCTGCGAGAGAACATTGGGTTAACTCACAGAACAGCAGTCAAACAAACACACACACACACACACACGCACGCACACGCACGCACACACACGCACGCACGCACGCACACACTCCTTTCAGTAACTCACCGTACAGGCTCCAGTCGCTCACAGGAGACATGGCGGCAGCACATCTGAACAGTTTCTCAGTGGATTTAATCAGCAGAAGTGCGATGTATCCCCCGTAACCCTGCAGACAGACTAGTGTGTGTAGACCAGTGTGTGTTCTGCAGTACAGCAGTGTGTGTGTGTGTGTGTGTGTGTGTGTGTGTGTGTGTGTGTGTGTGTAAACTGCATCTTACCCGACCAAACACACCCACTCTGCTGCGGTCGATGTACGGAAACTTCAGCAGGAACCTGGAACAGATGCGTGAGTGTGTAAGTGTGTTTCACAGCTGTGAGTGTGTGTGTGTGTGTGTGTGTTCACATTTGTGAACAGAGCAGAAGTGTCAGTGTTGGGTCAGTAACAGCGTGAGGAGTGTTCTTACTCCAGCGCCGCCAGCTGGTCCTGCAGCTCCACCGCTCCCAGACGCTTGTGCACTTCCTGTAAAACCTTCTGGCCCTGGAAACCACTTCCTCTGCCGTCCAGGCGAGCCACGATCACACCATCTGAGCTGACCAGCACCGAGTCCCAGTCCAGAGAGAACCGCTCATCCACCTGCTGGCCACCGGGGGCAGCATCACTGATGGAGGAATACAACATCACTCACAGGAAACACACTTCGATTTTCCTCTGATCTTTAGAGGAGACGCGTTCCTCCACCTTGACCCTGTCCAGGGATGACTATACAGACAGAACTGAACACGGCTGCGCTAAAACACACTTTAACCTGCTGTATTTCTGACTTAAAGTGAATAATCCTCAAAAGATCTGCACACACACACACACACACACACACACACTCACTCACTTACATCATCAGCAGGAGGGCGTAGCTGCGGGACTCAGAGAAGTCAGGAGGATAGGCAATCTTTAGCGGCAGCTCTGCAGGAACACATGAAGAAGGATGAGCATGAAACTGTGTGTGTGTGTGTGTGTGTGTGTGTGTGTGTGTGTGTGTGTGTGTGTGTGTGTCATCGTCTGAGTGCTTCATACCAAAGTGGTCGGTCTGGATGCTCCTGAACTCCAGCAGCTGGATGCGCTTGTGTCGGAGCGCCGCTTTCAGCACAGAGTTGTTCTCCAGGATATAATAATCTGAGGAAGACGAGCACAATGAGGCAGCAGAACACACACACACATGCTCACAGGTCAAGGCATGGGCAAAAGAATATACTCACTGGCAGTGTTAAGGGTGTGTATGATCACTGTGGGTGCACCGGGACCTGCAAAAAACCACAGCACAAACTAGCTCAGCTAGCACACTTATACTGTAGAGCCAACAATAATAATAATAGGCATCCTCATACCTTTGCAGTGCAGCAGCACATGCTGGTTGGTAGGGCTGAAAGTGGCGCTGAAGAATGTGCAGTGAGCTTTATTGAGCTCACAGGTCAGACATCGGCGAGGAAACAAACCCACTGCAGACACACTGAAGAGAGAGACAATGGTCAGAGGACGGAGCCCTGCTGTACACTCACAGAGACAGCGATCAGAGGACGGAGCCCTGCTGTACACTCACAGAGACAGCGATCAGAGGACGGAGCCCTGCTGTACACTGACAGAGACAGCGGTCAGAGGACGGAGCCCTGCTGTACACTGACAGAGACAGCGGTCAGAGGACGGAGCCCTGCTGTACACTCACAGAGACAGCGGTCAGAGGACGGAGCCCTGCTGTACACTGACAGAGACAGCGGTCAGAGGACGGAGCCCTGCTGTACACTCACAGAGACAACGGTCAGAGGATGGAGCCCTGCTGTCCACTCACAGAGCCAACGGTCAGAGGACGGAGCCCTGCTGTACACTCAGAGACAGCGGTCAGAGGACGGAGCCCTGCTGTACACTCAGAGACAGCGGTCAGAGGACGGAGCCCTGCTCTACACTCACAGAGACAGCGGTCAGAGGACAGAGCCCTGCTGTACACTTACAGAGACAGCGGTCAGAGGACGGAGCCCTGCTGTACACTACAGAGACAGCGGGTCAGAGGACGGAGCCCTGCTGTACACTCACAGAGACAGCGGTCAGAGGACGGAGCCCTGCTGTACACTCACAGAGACAACGGTCAGAGGACAGAGCCCTGCTGTACACTCACAGAGACAACGGTCAGAGGACAGACCCCTGCTGTACACTCACAGAGACAACGGTCAGAGGACAGAGCCCTGCTGTACACTCACAGAGACAGCGGTCAGAGGACGGAGCCCTGCTGTACACTCACAGAGACAGCGGTCAGAGGACGGAGCCCTGCTGTACACTCACAGAGACAACGGTCAGAGGACGGAGCCCTGCTGTACACTCACAGAGACAGTGGTCAGAGGACGGAGCCCTGCTGTACACTGACAGAGACAGCGATCAGAGGACGGAGCCCTGCTGTACACTCACAGAGACAGTGGTCAGAGGACGGAGCCCTGCTGTACACTGACAGAGACAGCGGTCAGAGGACGGAGCCCTGCTGTACACTGACAGAGACAGCGCTCAGAGGACAGACCCCTGCTGTACACTCACAGAGACAACGGTCAGAGGACGGAGCCCTGCTGTACACTCACAGAGACAGCGGTCAGAGGACGGAGCCCTGCTGTACACTGACAGAGACAGCGGTCAGAGGACGGAGCCCTGCTGTACACTCACAGAGACAGCGGTCAGAGGACGGAGCCCTGCTGTACACTCACAGAGACAGCGGTCAGAGGACGGAGCCCTGCTGTACACTCACAGAGACAGCGGTCAGAGGACGGAGCCCTGCTGTACACTCACAGAGACAGCGGTCAGAGGACAGACCCCTGCTGTACACTCACAGAGACAACGGTCAGAGGACAGAGCCCTGCTGTACACTCACAGAGGACAGCGGTCAGAGGACGGAGCCCTGCTGTACACTCACAGAGACAACGGTCAGAGGACGGAGCCCTGCTGTACACTCACAGAGACAGCGGTCAGGGGATGGACCCCTGCTGTACACTCACAGAGACAGCGCTCAGAGGACGGACCCTGCTGTACACTCACAGAGCCAACAGTCAGAGGACGGAGCCCTGCTGTACACTCACAGAGACAGCGGTCAGAGGACGGACCCCTGCTGTACACTCACAGAGACAACGGTCAGAGGACGGAGCCCTGCTGTACACTCACAGAGACAGCGGTCAGAGGACGGAGCCCTGCTGTACACTTACAGAGACAGCGGTCAGAGGACGGAGCCCTGCTGTACACTCACAGAGGACAACGGTCAGAGGACGGACCCCTGCTGTACACTCACAGAGACAGCGCTCAGAGGACGGAGCCATGTTGTACACTCACAGAGACAGCGGTCAGAGGATGGACCCCTGTTGTACACTCACAGAGACAACGGTCAGAGGACGGACCCCTGTTGTACACTCACAGAGACAGCGGTAGAGGACGGACCCCTGTTGTACACTCACAGAGACAGCGGTCAGAGGATGGACCCCGCTGTACACTCACAGAGACATCGGCAGAGGACGGACCCCTGCTGTACACTCACAAGAGACAGAGGTCAGAGGATGGACCCCTGCTGTACACTCACAGAGACAGCGGTCAGAGGATGGACCCCTGCTGTACACTCCAGAGGCAAACGGTCAGAGGACGGCAGCCCTGCTGTGACACTCACAGAGAAACAGTCAGAGGACGGACCCCTGCTGTACACTCACAGAGCCAACAGTCAGAGGACGGACCCCTGCTGTACATTCACAGAGCCAAATCAGTCAGAGGACGGCTAGCCCTGCTGTACACTCACAGAGGCAACGGTCATGAGGACGGCCCCTGCTGTACACCTCACAGAGACAACGGTCAGAGGATGGACCCCTGCTGTACACTCACAGAGACAGCGGTTCAGAGGACGGACCCCTGCTGGTACACTCACCGAGGCAACGGTCAGAGGCCCGGAGCCCTGCTGTACATCACAGAGACAACAGTCAGAGGACGGACCCCTGCTGTACACTCACAGAGGAAAGCGTTCAGAGGACGGAGCCCCTGCTGTACACTACAGAGGCAACGGTCAGAGGACGCGCCCTGCTGTACACTCACAGAGACAGCGGTCAGAGACGGACCCCTGCGTACACTCACAGAGGCAACGGTCAGAGGACGGAGCCCTGCTGTACACTCACAGAGACAGCGGTCAGAGGACGGACCCCTGCTGTACACTCACAGAGGCAACGGTCAGAGGACGGGAGCCCCTGCTGTACACTCACAGAGACAACAGTCAGAGGACGGACCCCTGCTGTACACTC
Source organism: Danio aesculapii (assembly GCF_903798145.1). Lineage (NCBI taxonomy): Eukaryota > Metazoa > Chordata > Actinopteri > Cypriniformes > Danionidae > Danio > Danio aesculapii. The sequence continues at coordinate 55,767,833 of NC_079443.1, read as the reverse complement.
ACAGAGGCACGCGTCAGAGGACGGACCCCTGCTGTACACTCACAGAGCAACAGTCAGAGGACGGAGCCCTGCTCTACACTCACAGAGACAGCGGTCAGAGGACGGAGCCCCTGCTGTACACTCACAGAGGCAACGGTCAGAGGACGGAGCCTGCTGTACACTCACAGAGACAGCGGTCAGAGGACGGACCCCTGCTGTACACTCACAGAGGCAACGGTCAGAGGACGGAGCCCTGCTGTACACTCACAGAGACAGCTGGTCAGAGGACGGACCCATGCTCTACACTCCCAGAGACAGCGGTCAGAGGACGGAGCCCTGCTGCTACACTTACAGAGGACAGCGGTCAGAGGATGGACCCCTGCTGTACACTCACAGAGGCAACAGTAGAGGACGGAGCCCTGCTGTACACTCACAGAGACAGCGGTCAGAGGACGGAGCCCTGCTGTACACTCACAGAGACAACGGTCAGAGGACGGAGCCTGCTGTACACTTACAGAGACAGCGGTCAGAGGACGGAGCCCTGCTGTACACTCACAGAGACAGCGGTCAGAGACGGACCCTGCTCTACACTACATCATCACATGATCGTCCTGCAGTGCTGATGATAACTAAACAGCATGTAAACAGTATAAGGAGAGATGGAGATAGCAGGAGTCTCACCTGTGGAGCTGCCGGCGGGTCGGGTGAGCCCTCAGTGCTCAGGAAGTATCTGCATCACAACACAGAACCGTTTATCATGTGATTTAAAACATCCTGATCAGATGTGCTGCAGTTGGTCATGTTCATGGTGTGCTTGATCA
>NC_079443.1:55748295-55766533 GCF_903798145.1 Danio aesculapii | reverse complement strand
CACACACAGATGGAGGAGGAGAACAGACAGAGTTACACCATCACACACAGACGGAGAGGCGAACAGACAGAGTTACACCATCACACACCGACGGCGAGGAGAACAGACAGAGTTACACCATCACACAGATGGAGGAGAACAGACAGAGTTACACCACTCACACACAGATGGGGAGAACAGACAGAGTTACACCATCACACAAGATGGAGGGGAGAACAGACAGAGTTACACCATCACACACAGATGGAGGAGAACAGACAGAGTTACACCATCACACACAGACGGAGGAGAGAACAGACAGAGTTACACCATCACACCCAGATGGAGGAGAACAAGACAGAGTTACACCCATCACACACAGATGGAGGAGAACAGACAGAGTTACACCATCACACACAGATGGAGGAGAACAGACAGAGTTACACCATCACACACAGATGGAGGAGAACAGACAGAAGATGGGCTGAGAGAGACTGAATTCATGATGAGTTACTTTCAATCTGACCACTGAACAACCTCACACACGCACACACACACACGCATGTACGCGCGCACACACACACACACACACACACACACACACACACACTGACCGTCTGCAGTGGCGTGCAGCAGCATGAGCGTCTGGTCTCTGAAGCCCTGTGGATTCTGCAGGAGACTGGAGAACTAGAGAACACACAACTGTCAGACACACTCAGTAGTCTCACTCACTCTCTCACTCACTCATTCACTCACTCATTAGCACTCACTCACTCATCAGCTCTCATTCATCAGCACTCATTCACTCACTCACTTATCAGCACTCACTTATCAGCACTCACTCATTCACTCACTCACCAGCACTCATTCACTCACTCATCAGCACTCACTTATCAGCACTCACTCATTCACTTACTCATCAGCACTCACTTATCAGCACTCACTCATTCACTCACTCATCAGCACTCATTCACTCACTCATCAGCACTCACTTATCAGCACTCACTTATCAGCACTCACTCATTCACTCACTCACCAGCACTCATTCACTCACTCATCAGCACTCACTTATCAGCACTCACTTATCAGCACTCACTCATTCACTTACTCATCAGCACTCACTTATCAGCACTCACTCATTCACTCACTCATCAGCACTCATTCACTCACTCATCAGCACTCACTTATCAGCACTCACTTATCAGCACTCACTCATTCACTTACTCATCAGCACTCACTTATCAGCACTCATTCACTCACTCATTCACTCACTCATTCACTCACTCATCAGCACTCACTCATCAGCACTCACTCATTCACTCACTCATCAACACTCATTCATCAGCACTCACTCATCAGCACTCACTCATTCACTCACTCATCAGCACTCATTCACTCACTCATCAGCACTCACTCATTCACTCACTCATCAGCACTCATTCACTCACTCATCAGCACTCACTCATCAGCACTCTTGCACTCATTAGCACTCATTCACTCACTCATCAGCACTCACTTATTCACTCACTCATCAGCACTCACTCATTTACTCACTCATTTACTCACTCATCAGCACTCATTCACTCACTCATCAGCACTCACTCATTCACTCACTCATCAGCACTCACTCATTCACTCACTCATCAGCACTCACTCATTTACTCACTCATTTACTCACTCATCAGCACTCATTCACTCACTCATCAGCACTCACTCATTCACTCACTCATCAGCACTCACTCATTCACTCACTCATCAGCACTCACTCATTCACTCACTCATTCACTCACTCATGAGCACTCACTCATCAGCACTCATGCACTCATTCACTCATCAGCACTCATTCACTCACTCATCAGCACTCACTCATTCACTCACTCATTCACTTACTCATCAGCACTCACTCATTCACTCACTCATCAGCACTCACTCATTCACTCATCAGCACTCATTCACTTACTCATCAGCACTCACTCATTCACTCACTCATCAGCACTCACTCATTCACTCACTCATTCACTCACTCATGAGCACTCATGCACTCATTCACTCACTCACTCATCAGCACTCATGCACTCATTCACTTACTCACTCATCAGCACTCATTCACTTACTCATCAGCACTCACTCATTCACTTACTCATCAGCACTCACTCATTCACTCACTCATTAGCACTCACTCACCTGGTACCTGCTGTCGTCCTGAAGTGGGAAACCCAGATAGCGCTCAGAAAAGGCAGAAGCTGCGAGAGAACATTGGGTTAACTCACAGAACAGCAGTCAAACAAACACACACACACACACACACACACACGCACGCACGCACGCACGCACGCACGCATGCACACACGCACGCACGCACGCACACACACTCCTTTCAGTAACTCACCGTACAGGCTCCAGTCGCTCACAGGAGACATGGCGGCAGCACATCTGAACAGTTTCTCAGTGGATTTAATCAGCAGAAGTGCGATGTATCCCCCGTAACCCTGCAGACAGACTAGTGTGTGTAGACCAGTGTGTGTTTCTGCAGTACAGCAGTGTGTGTGTGTGTGTGTGTGTGTGTGTGTGTGTGTGTGTGTGTGTGTAAACTGCATCTTACCCGACCAAACACACCCACTCTGCTGCGGTCGATGTACGGAAACTTCAGCAGGAACCTGGAACAGATGCGCGAGTGTGTGAGTGTGTTTCACAGCTGTGAGTGTGTGTGTGTGTGTGTGTTCACATTTGTGAACAGAGCAGAAGTGTCAGTGTTGGGTCAGTAACAGCGTGAGGAGTGTTCTTACTCCAGCGCCGCCAGCTGGTCCTGCAGCTCCACCGCTCCCAGACGCTTGTGCACTTCCTGTAAAACCTTCTGGCCCTGGAAACCACTTCCTCTGCCGTCCAGGCGAGCCACGATCACACCATCTGAGCTGACCAGCACCGAGTCCCAGTCCAGAGAGAACCGCTCATCCACCTGCTGGCCACCGGGGGCAGCATCACTGATGGAGGAATACAACATCACTCACAGGAAACACACTTCGATTTTCCTCTGATCTTTAGAGGAGACGCGTTCCTCCACCCTGACCCTGTCCAGGGATGACTGTACAGACAGAACTGAACACGGCTGCGCTAAAACACACTTTAACCTGCTGTATTTCTGACTTAAAGTGAATAATCCTCAAAAGATCTGCACACACACACACACACACTCACTCACTTACATCATCAGCAGGAGGGCGTAGCTGCGGGACTCAGAGAAGTCAGGAGGATAGGCAATCTTTAGCGGCAGCTCTGCAGGAACACATGAAGAAGGATGAGCATGAAACTGTGTGTGTGTGTGTGTGTGTGTGTGTGTGTGTGTGTGTGTGTGTGTGTGTGTGTGTGTGTCATCGTCTGAGTGCTTCATACCAAAGTGGTCGGTCTGGATGCTCCTGAACTCCAGCAGCTGGATGCGCTTGTGTCGGAGCGCCGCTTTCAGCACAGAGTTGTTCTCCAGGATATAATAATCTGAGGAAGACGAGCACAATGAGGCAGCAGAACACACACACACACACATGCTCACAGGTCAAGGCATGGGCAAAAGAATATACTCACTGGCAGTGTTAAGGGTGTGTATGATCACTGTGGGTGCACCGGGACCTGCAAAAAACCACAGCACAAACTAGCTCAGCTAGCACACTTATACTGTAGAGCCAACAATAATAATAATAGGCATCCTCATACCTTTGCAGTGCAGCAGCACATGCTGGTTGGTAGGGCTGAAAGTGGCGCTGAAGAATGTGCAGTGAGCTTTATTGAGCTCACAGGTCAGACATCGGCGAGGAAACAAACCCACTGCAGACACACTGAAGAGAGAGACAATGGTCAGAGGACGGAGCCCTGCTGTACACTCACAGAGACAACGGTCAGAGGACGGAGCCCTGCTGTACACTCACAGAGACAGCGGTCAGAGGACGGAGCCCTGCTGTACACTGACAAGAGACAGCGGTCAGAGGACGGAGCCCTGCTGTACACTGACAGAGACAGCGGTCAGAGGACGGAGCCCTGCTGTACACTCACAGAGACAGCGGTCAGAGGACGGAGCCCTGCTGTACACTGACAGAGACAGCGGTCAGAGGACGGAGCCCTGCTGTACACTCACAGAGACAACGGTCAGAGGATGGAGCCCTGCTGTCCACTCACAGAGCCAACGGTCAGAGGACGGAGCCCTGCTGTACACTCAGAGACAGCGGTCAGAGGACGGAGCCCTGCTGTACACTCAGAGACAGCGGTCAGAGGACGGAGCCCTGCTCTACACTCACAGAGACAGCGGTCAGAGGACAGAGCCCTGCTGTACACTTACAGAGACAGCGGTCAGAGGACGGAGCCCTGCTGTACACTTACAGAGACAGCGGTCAGAGGACGGAGCCCTGCTGTACACTCACAGAGACAGCGGTCAGAGGACGGAGCCCTGCTGTACACTCACAGAGACAACGGTCAGAGGACAGAGCCCTGCTGTACACTCACAGAGACAACGGTCAGAGGACAGGAGCCCCTGCTGTACACTCACAGAGACAACGGTCAGAGGACAGAGCCCTGCTGTACACTCACAGAGACAAGCGGTCAGAGGACGGAGCCCTGCTGTACACTCACAGAGACAGCGGTCAGAGGACGGAGCCCTGCTGTACACTCACAGAGACAACGGTCAGAGGACGGAGCCCTGCTGTACACTCACAGAGACAGCGGTCAGAGGACGGAGCCCTGCTGTACACTGACAGAGACAGCGATCAGAGGACGGAGCCCTGCTGTACACTCACAGAGACAGTGGTCAGAGGACGGAGCCCTGCTGTACACTGACAGAGACAGCGGTCAGAGGACGGAGCCCTGCTGTACACTCACAGAGACAGCGGTCAGAGGACAGACCCCTGCTGTACACTCACAGAGACAACGGTCAGAGGACAGAGCCCTGCTGTACACTCACAGAGACAGCGGTCAGAGGACGGAGCCCTGCTGTACACTGACAGAGACAGCGGTCAGAGGACGGAGCCCTGCTGTACACTCACAGAGACAGCGGTCAGAGGACGGAGCCCTGCTGTACACTCACAGAGACAGCGGTCAGAGGACGGAGCCCTGCTGTACACTCACAGAGACAGCGGTCAGAGGACGGAGCCCTGCTGTACACTCACAGAGACAGCGGTCAGAGGACAGACCCCTGCTGTACACTCACAGAGACAACGGTCAGAGGACAGAGCCCTGCTGTACACTCACAGAGACAGCGGTCAGAGGACGGAGCCCTGCTGTACACTCACAGAGACAACGGTCAGAGGACGGAGCCCTGCTGTACACTCACAGAGACAGCGGTCAGGGGATGGACCCCTGCTGTACACTCACAGAGACAGCGCTCAGAGGACGGACCCCTGCTGTACACTCACAGAGCCAACAGTCAGAGGACGGAGCCCTGCTGTACACTCACAGAGACAGCGGTCAGAGGACGGACCCCTGCTGTACACTCACAGAGACAACGGTCAGAGGACGGAGCCCTGCTCTACACTCACAGAGACAGCGGTCAGAGGACGGAGCCCTGCTGTACACTTACAGAGACAGCGGTCAGAGGACGGAGCCCTGCTGTACACTCACAGAGACAACGGTCAGAGGACGGACCCCTGCTGTACACTCACAGAGACAGCGGTCAGAGGACGGAGCCCTGTTGTACACTCACAGAGACAGCGGTCAGAGGATGGACCCCTGTTGTACACTCACAGAGACAACGGTCAGAGGACGGACCCCTGTTGTACACTCACAGAGACAGCGGTAAGAGGACGGACCCCTGTTGTACACTCACAGAGACAGCGGTCAGAGGATGGACCCCTGCTGTACACTCACAGAGACAGCGGTCAGAGGACGGACCCCTGCTGTACACTCACAGAGACAGCGGTCAGAGGATGGACCCCTGCTGTACACTCACAGAGACAGCGGTCAGAGGATGGACCCCTGCTGTACACTCACAGAGGCAACGGTCAGAGGACGGAGCCCTGCTGTACACTCACAGAGACAACAGTCAGAGGACGGACCCCTGCTGTACACTCACAGAGCCAACAGTCAGAGGACGGACCCCTGCTGTACATTCACAGAGCCAACAGTCAGAGGACGGAGCCCTGCTGTACACTCACAGAGGCAACGGTCAGAGGACGGACCCCTGCTGTACACTCACAGAGACAGCGGTCAGAGGATGGACCCCTGCTGTACACTCACAGAGACAGCGGTCAGAGGACGGACCCCTGCTGTACACTCACAGAGGCAACGGTCAGAGGACGGAGCCCTGCTGTACACTCACAGAGACAACAGTCAGAGGACGGACCCCTGCTGTACACTCACAGAGGCAACGGTCAGAGGACGGAGCCCTGCTGTACACTCACAGAGGCAACGGTCAGAGGACGGAGCCCTGCTGTACACTCACAGAGACAGCGGTCAGAGGACGGACCCCTGCTGTACACTCACAGAGGCAACGGTCAGAGGACGGAGCCCTGCTGTACACTCACAGAGACAGCGGTCAGAGGACGGACCCCTGCTGTACACTCACAGAGGCAACGGTCAGAGGACGGAGCCCTGCTGTACACTCACAGAGACAACAGTCAGAGGACGGACCCCTGCTGTACACTCACAGAGGCAACGGTCAGAGGACGGACCCCTGCTGTACACTCACAGAGCCAACAGTCAGAGGACGGAGCCCTGCTCTACACTCACAGAGACAGCGGTCAGAGGACGGAGCCCTGCTGTACACTCACAGAGGCAACGGTCAGAGGACGGAGCCCTGCTGTACACTCACAGAGACAGCGGTCAGAGGACGGACCCCTGCTGTACACTCACAGAGGCAACGGTCAGAGGACGGAGCCCTGCTGTACACTCACAGAGACAGCGGTCAGAGGACGGACCCCTGCTCTACACTCACAGAGACAGCGGTCAGAGGACGGAGCCCTGCTGTACACTTACAGAGACAGCGGTCAGAGGACGGACCCCTGCTGTACACTCACAGAGGCAACAGTCAGAGGACGGAGCCCTGCTGTACACTCACAGAGACAGCGGTCAGAGGACGGAGCCCTGCTGTACACTCACAGAGACAGCGGTCAGAGGACGGAGCCCTGCTGTACACTTACAGAGACAGCGGTCAGAGGACGGAGCCCTGCTGTACACTCACAGAGACAGCGGTCAGAGGACGGACCCCTGCTCTACACTCACATCATCACATGATCGTCCTGCAGTGCTGATGATAAATAAACAGCATGTAAAAGTATAAGGAGAGATGGAGATGAGCAGGAGTCTCACCTGTGGAGCTGCCGGCGGGTCGGGGAGCCCTCAGTGCTCAGGAAGTATCTGCATCACAACACAGAACCGTTTATCATGTGATTAAAACATCCTGATCAGATGTGCTGCAGTTGGTCATGTTCATGGTGTGCTTGATCATTCACAGCAGAAGCAGCCGTGTGTCAGTTCTGCTGCATCTGCTGTGTGTTTACTCACAGGCTCTGTGTGTTCTCATCATACGCCAGAATCTGCGTCACCTCCCAGTTCCCGGACGTCAGGTGCCGCACCTCATTCTGGTCTGCCCGCATCTGAACACACACACAATCATCATCAGCGCCCGCCGGACACACACCACACTGACACATACACATCATCAGAATCCGCTGGACACACACACACACACAAACACCTGCGCAGACATACCTGAGCGGTGAACATGGCGATGTGCTGGAAGTCTCCGCGTCCGCCCTGCTTCACGGGGACGGTCAGGAAGAAGCGTGCGGCGTCTCTGGAGAAGAACGGCTCCTGATTCTGCAGAACACACACCAATACTGTCTGAACACCTGATGAACACACACACTGCAGCACACACTCACCTGTCTGCAACACTCAACACACGCTCACCTGTCTGCGACACTCAACACACACTCACTTGTCTGCAACACTCAACACACACTCACCTGTCTGCAACACTCAACACACACTCACCTGTCTGCAACACTCAACACACACTCACCTGTCTGCAACACTCAACACACACTCACCTGTCTGCAACACTCAACACACACTCACCTGTCTGCAACACTCAACACACACTCACCTGTCTGCAACACTCAACACACACTCACCTGTCTGCAACACTCAACACACACTCACCTGTCTGCAACACTCAACACACACTCACCTGTCTGCAACACTCAACACACACTCACCTGTCTGCAACACTCAACACACACTCACCTGTCTGCAACACTCAACACACACTCACCTGTCTGGACAGCCACAGGTCTGAGGTTTCCTCGTGCCTCTGCAAAAATATATATATATATGATTATCACATCAGTCCTGTACACAAGTGTGTGTGTGTGTGTGTGTGTGTGCGCACCTTGATGCAGGCTCCAGTGCTGGAGTCACACACAGTAAGCACGGAGACGTTCTGTGGTCGGTTTAACCAGCGCACCGCTGTCTTGGTCTTACTGATCCACTTCACCATCACCACATAATGCTCCCTAAACACACGCACACACACACACACGCACACAGAGCATTAGTCAGTCACTTCAGTCTCCATCTCACACACACACACACGCACACACACACACACACACGCACACACACACACACACACACACACGCACACAGAGCATTAGTCAGTCACTTCAGTCTCCATCTCACACACACACACACACACACACACACACACACTACCTGAGCTTGAGCTCGTCTGGCGGTGTGAGCTCCAGTGTGTGTGTTGGGCCGTACAGATTGACCACGAACAGTTTGACCATGGGGTTGGGCTGACCGGCCTGAAAACACACACACAGAAACATGAACAGCAGATAAACACACACACACATAAACTCTCTGACACTCCTGCAGCACACTTGTGTCCACAGGCTCATACCTTCGGGTACGGGTACTGTTTGCCTTTGGGGTAAGCTGAGCCGGTGAAGGTGGGCAGTGCCATGTTGGGCACCAGACTGTCATTCAGGACCAGAAAGGCCAAGCGCTCGCCATCAGGAGACCACCAGTGGGCCACGTGTGTGTGCAGCACCTCCTCTGTTCACACACACACACACACACACACACACACAGGATAACTCACTGTCCCCTATGACATATTCAGAGTTCAGTGCTGTTTCAGTCAAACACTAATGAGTCCACTTGTTGCACACTAACACAGGGAGTCATCATGATGTCATACAGACCCACCTTCATACAGCCAATCAGCGATGCCGTTATAGACCACGCCCTCCTTCCCTGATGATGTCAGTCTGAGCGAGTTACTCCTGACGTCCGACTGATAGTAAATATTATTTTCAAATATATACACCTGCGCACACACACACACACACACACACACACACACACACACACACACACACACACACACACACACACACACACGGATGACATTTAAACAGCACATCTCCAGTGTTGTTTGATTAAATACTGAGCTTTGATTTAGGCCCAATCCCGGTTCTGCCCCTTGCTCTGGGTCAGTGTGTTCTCCTGATTCTCTCCGTCTTGTAGGGCTTGAGGATCAGGCAGAGATTTTTCAGAGCTACACTACTGATGAAGGGTTGTGAGGGTTTCTCTGAGCTACAGCTGCAACACTGAGCATGGAGATCCACTCATGGAAATAAAGGAGCATTAATCTGGTCTTCAGTACAGACCAGCGTCTGATTTATTATTCAGAACAACATTAATGAGCTCCAGTCAAGATCCTCAGAGACATCAGAGCAGTGTTCAGTGGTCTAAGTGCTGGAGCGCATGACGTCGAGTGCCTTTTCCACACCCTGCAGGCGCACAGAGCGCTCCCACAAACACACACACCACAGCAGCGCTCTCAGCGGAGCATTTCAGCTCGTTAATTCAGAAGATTAGCATCAATGCTCACGCAACACATTACGCTCCACCTCTATATGGGTTAGGGTTAGGGTTAGTTCCCCATTGCTGAGGAGGGTATTTGGGTCCACACTACTGCACACTGTGTCAGGGGTAAAACAGAACTGGGGCGGCCCGAGACTCACCAGCTGCTGACCCTGAACGCCCCACGCCGCATGCTGCAGTTTAGAGTTCAACACCTCTGGAGGATCCAGCTGCAGAACCTCCCTACACACACGAACACACACACACACACACACACACATGAGACAGCAGAGACACACACACACTATGATAATTGTTTTTTTTGGCTGCACATGAACACTGAACTCTAAAGCTCATAATAAGGTGTGTGTGTGTGTGTGTGTGTGTGTGTGTGTGTGTGTGTGTGTGTGTGTGTGTGTGTATTATGAGAGAGATTTTGTGTGAGTGTGTGTTTTTTTGTGTGGGGGTGTGTTTGTGTGTGTGTGAGACATTGTGTGTTTTTGTGTTCGTGGGGGTGTGTATATCTGTGTGTGTGTGTGTGTGTGTGTGTGTGTGTGTGTTTTATGAGAGAGATTTTGTGTGAGTGTGTGTTTGTTTGTGTAGGGGTGTGTTTGTGTGAGACATTGTGTGTTTTTGTGTGCATGTGTGTGTGTGTGTGTGTGTGTGTGTGTGTGTGTGTGTGTGTACAGCTCTCCTTCACCTGGTCTGAACGCTGTAAATGATGTAAGAGGCTGTGAAGGAGTGCCGGTAAATCTGCGGTCAGAAAACAAACACTGATATTCAGTAATAATCTCCCCCAGATTCAGGCTTTAATTCCATTCACCACAGAGAACAGTACATATCATCTTCAACAGTGAAACAGCACTCAAATTATTAATAATGAATCATATTTCCAGAGTTCACCCTCAGCTGATGATTGATTATAAAGCTTGTATGTCCCGGGAGAGAGCCCTGAGCTCATGAGATCCTCGAGTCCAGGGCTCTCTCTCGTTTGCAGGGTGAGAGGAGAGTTTGGATGACCTCCCCTGCTGTTTGTAGCTAATGAGCAATTATGGATAGCTCTTAAGAGATATCTACTTACTAGGAGCACGTCTAAGTGCTGATTTGGATTAGTCAATTAACTTAAGTTGCATGTTTTTGGATGGTGGGAGAAAACCGGGGGACCCAACAGAAACCCCACGCAAGCACTGGGAGGACATGTAAACTGCACAGAGAAATGTTCACTGGCTTGGTAAGGACTAGAACGTGACGTTCTTGCTGCGAGGCAACTGTGCTAACCTCTGGGCCACCGTGCCACCCATCTAGAAAAGGAGGAGGAGTAGGGGTGGAGGGGGGATTCTTCAAAACTGATGGCTATAGTATGGAACATAGGTTATTTATGGAGACTCAGGGATTGTCTGATTGGTGAATCATATATTGGCTAATGCGGGACCAGCTGTGATCAATCATAAGCACGTGATCCTCTCGAAATTAGCTCATATATAGCTGAATCAGGATCTGCCTTGTGTTTGACAGACCCATTTCAGGTGATTTCTGCTCATCTCTGGAGCCCAAATAAAGACCTGTACTGAAATCTGAGAGGATTCGGTTTCTCCTCGCCGCACCACACAGCAGTCTGCAGGACAGCAGTGAAAACATCAGACATAGCTGATTAAAACTGATTCCTGGGCTGCTGTAGCGACTGCCTTTATGCTGAATCATGCTTTGATCTGCTGGATAAGCGTCTGCTCACACCCCGAGAGCAGCAGTCATTAGGTTTAGTGCTCTAAATGTGTTTATGGGTATTCATTACACACACTTTGAAATACTGGATTCTGATTGGTCAGTCGCCACATCCCAAGGTATGTAATTCCCAAATAACAACTGCTGAAACGAACTAGTAACACATGCTCGCCCGGGACCTTACAATCCTTACTGAATACATTTGCATCTCAGCGTATACGTTTCTCTGTCTCTGCTGCATATTTGAGTGTTTGGCGCCATCTTGTGGCCGAATAATACACAGGTTAGTGGATGCAGCTGTTTTCATTTCTGTCGGTTTTGACTTTAATTAAAGGATTAGTCTATTCTGGTGCAGAACAGTGTTTGGTGTCTATGCTTTAAGTTTTAGACCAGTGGCCATGTTATAATCAGGATAAAGCACATCCAGCCGGCTGAAGAACTGTTCAGTCTCTAGTACTGTTAGGGTTATGTTATGGTTATATTGTGGTTATGCTATAGTATTGTTAGGGTTATGTTATGGTTATATTGTGGTTATGCTATAATACTGTTAGGGTTACGTTATGGTTATATTGTGGTTATGCTATAGTACTGTTAGGGTTATGTTATGGTTATATTGTGGTTATGCTATAGTACTGTTAGGGTTATGTTATGGTTATATTGTGGTTATGCTATAATACTGTTAGGGTTACGTTATGGTTATATTGGGCTTATGCTATAGTACTGTTAGGGTTATGTTATGGTTATATTTGGGTTATGCTATAGTAATGTTAGGGTTACGTTATGGTTATATTGTGGTTATGCTATAATACTGTTAGGGTTACGTTATGGTTATATTGTGGTTATGCTATAATACTGTTAGGGTTATGTTATGGTTATATTGGGGTTATGCTATAATACTGTTAGGGTTATGTTATGGTTATATTGTGGTTATGCTATAATACTGTTAGGGTTATGTTATGGTTATATTGGGGTTATACTATAATACTGTTAGGGTTACGTTATGGTTATATTGGGGTTATGCTATAATACTGTTAGGGTTATGTTATGGTTATATTGGGGTTATGCTATAGTAATGTTAGGGTTACGTTATGGTTATATTGGGGTTATGCTATAGTACTGTTAGGGTTACGTTATGGTTATATTGGGGTTATGCTATAGTACTGTTAGGGTTACGTTATGGTTATATTGTGGTTATGCTATAATACTGTTAGGGTTACGTTATGGTTATATTGGGGTTATGCTATAGTACTGTTAGGGTTATGTTATGGTTATATTGTGGTTATGCTATATTACTGTTAGGGTTAGGTTATGGTTATATTGTGGTTATGCTATAATACTGTTAGGGTTACGTTATGGTTATATTGGGGTTATGCTATAATACTGTTAGGGTTACGTTAAGGTTATATTGGGGTTATGCTATAGTACTGTTAAGGTTACGTTATGGTTATATAAGGGTTATGCTATAGTAGTTAGGGTTAGGTTATGGTTATATAGGGGTTATGCTATAGTACTGTTAGGGTTATGTTATGGTTATATTGGGGTTATGCTATAGTACTGTTAGGGTTACGTTATGGTTATATTGGGGTTATGCTATAGTAGTTAGGGTTAGGTTATGGTTATATAGGGGTTATGCTATAGTACTGTTAGGGTTACGTTATGGTTATATTGGGGTTATGCTATAGTACTGTTAGGGTTACGTTATGGTTATATTGGGGTTATGCTATAGTACTGTTAGGGTTATGTTATGGTTATATTGGGGTTATGCTATAGTACTGTTAGGGTTATGTTATGGTTATATTGGGGTTATGCTATAGTACTGTTAGGGTTACGTTATGGTTATATAGGGGTTATGCTATAGTACTGTTAGGGTTACGTTATGGTTATATTGGGGTTATGCTATAGTAGTTATGGTTATATGGTTATCCTTAATCGTTCTGACTAACTAGTCAAGCTGCTTAGGAACGATAATTATTGTGAAAAGTGCTCTACGAGTAAACTTCAACTGAATGTTAGAGGTATGTGATGGTAATCGTATTGTGATGTTAGGGTTATGGTTATGCTATGGTTTTGTTATGATTATATTAGGGTTGTGTTATGGTTATGTTATGGTTGTGGTTATGTTATGATTGTTTTAGTTATGTTATGGTTATGTTTTAGTTATGCTATGGTTATGTTATAGTTATGTAATGGTTATGTTACGGTTATGTTTTAGTTATGCTATGGTTATGTTATGGTTATGTTATTATTATGTTTTGGTTATGTTATTATTATGTTATGGTTATGTTTTGGTTATGTTTTAGTTATGCTATGGTTATGTTAGGGTTGTGTTATGGTTATGCTAGGCTTACTACGTATTGGTTATGTTATGGTTATTATGTTTTGGTTATGTTATGGTTATGTTTGGGTTGTGTTATGGTTATGCTATGGTTATGTTAGGTAATGATTACGCGTTGGTTATGTTATGGTTATGTTATGATTATGTTTTGGTTATGGTATGGTTATGCTATGGTTATGTTAGGTTATGATTACGCGTTGGTTATGTTATGGTTATGTTTTAGTTATGCTATGGTTATGTTATGTAATTGTTATGTTATGGTTATGTTATGGTTATGTTTTAGTTATGCTATGGTTATGTTATGTAATTGTTATGTTATGGTTATGTTATGATTATGTTTTGGTTATGTTATGGTTATGTTTTAGTTATGCTATGGTTATGTTATGTAATTGTTATGTTATGGTTATGTTATGATTATGTTTTGGTTATGTTATGGTTATGTTTTAGTTATGCTATGGTTATGTTATGTAATTGTTATGTTATTGTTATGTTATGATTATGTTTTGGTTATGTTATGGTTATGTTTTAGTTATGCTATGGTTATGTTATGTAACTGTTATTTTATGGTTATGTTATGATTATGTTTTGGTTATGTTATGGTTATGTTTTAGTTATGATATGGTTATGTTATTGTTATGTAATGGTTATGTTATGATTATGTTTTGGTTATGTTAGGGTTGTGTTATGGCTATGCTATGGTTATGTTAGGTTATGATTACGCATTGGTTCTGTTATGGTTATGTTATGGTTATGTTTTGCTTATGTTATGATTATGTTTTGGTTGTGTTATGGTTATGCTATGGTTATGTTAGGTTACGATTACGCGTTAGTTATGTTATGGTTATGTTATGATTATATTTTGGTTATGTTATAGTTGTGTTTGGGTTATGGTTATGCTATGGTTATGTTAGTGTTATGGTTATGTTGTGGTTATGTTAGGTTATGATTATGCTTTGGTTATGTTGATTATATTTTGGTTATGTTATAGTTATGCTATGGTTATGTTAGTGTTATGGTTATGTTGTGGTTATGCTATGGTTATGTTCGTGTTATGGTTATGTTAGGGTTATTTTAAGGCTCTGTGCATAGGCTGTGGATAGAGGGACAGAAACTCTCTGTTTTCATCACAGACGTCTTCATTTGTGCTCAGATGAACAAGAGTCTTACAGGTTTGCAGCAGTATAACAGTGAGAAATGAATGACAGAATGTCCACTTTTAAACAATCCTCTTAAACACTATAACTCTCTGTGAACAGCCGGCGCCTGTTCAATGCCAGAAACAGAAACAGCCCAAACCTGCTTGACGTTGTAGGCGAACAGCACATACTTCATATCGGGGCTGATGGAGTATCTGGTGGCTTTGAAAGTGTCCTGTAGACAGAAAACAGCCGGAAGATCATCATCATCATCATCATCATCATCATCATCACTGCACTACAGCCTTCACTAGAACATTGATCAGTCATCAGCTAATGATCTGCATGAGCCTGGCGGGGTGTGTGTGTGTGTGTGTGTGTCACTCACAAACGTGGAGTTCTTCAGCACGATCTCCGTCTCGTTGGTCAGGATGTTGAATCTGATCACGTGTCCGTTGTGGTTTCTGTAAATCACCTCCGACTCTGGAAGAAGCACAGAGTCACGGCACCGTCTGTCAAACACTGATCATTTGGGTTTTCATGTCCTGTTAGTGACATGTGGAGCTGTTTAATCATCATCTGTTTCAGCATCAGCAGTGCTGTGTGTGTGTGTGTGTGTGTGTGTGTGTGTGTGTGTGTGTGTGTGTGTGTGTGTGTGTGTTTTCCACAGCAGCACAATAAAGCATTCATGACTACAGCAGAAACACACCATTAAATATTCATCCTCGCGTGCTCTGAAGATGCCTTCTGTCACTCTCAGCATCACACTGGACACACACACTCCAGTTATAGCAAACACACACGCGCACGCACACACACTCCAGTTACAACACAGACACACACACTCCAATTACACCACACTCTCGCTCACACACACACACACACACACACACACACACACACACACACACACACACACACACACTACAATTACACCACACTCTCTCACACACACTCCAGTTACAACACACTCTTACACACACACTCACACACACACACACACACACACACAGAAACTCTCTCTCACACACACTCCAGTTACAGCACACTCTCTCACACACACACACACACACACACACACACACACACACAATGAAATATTCATGCTGCTGCTGCTGCCAGTGTCAGACCTGAGAGCTCCTTCCCCTTCCTGTTTCCATAGCAACTAGCACATCCAACACACATTCAGTACACACACACACACACACTCACACACACAAATCCATTATACAGACACTATACACAGACACACACACACACACACACACACACATATGTACAATCCCAAATCTGAAAAGACAGCAGTGATCTCCAGATGGACTCTGGCTTGTGCAGACGATACTAACATTATGTCATGTGTTCCTCCTCATTATTACTGTGTGTGTTATCAGCAGGACTGTGTGCTGAATGTGGTTCTGCATTGTCTTGTTGAACTCTGCATGCACGTCTCTGGAGAAGAAGGCAGCATACTGTGCTCCAGAATCTCTCTGTGCTGTTCAGCATTAATGGAGCATCACTGTAGTGAAGTTACCTTTTCCAAGAGTACTGACACAAGCCCAGACCACGACAGAGCCTGGCTTATGGACTTGTTGCTGGTAACAGTCTGGATGATCCTTTTCTTCTTTGGTCCGGAGCACACGGCGTCCATTTCTCCCAATAACACCTGAAACACTGCTTCATCTGAGCACAGTACACGTCTCTCTGTGTGATGGTCCATCCCAGAGAAGTGGACGGCGCTTCTGGACACTGTTAACATAGGGCTTCCTTTTGGCACAGTACAGTTTGACTGGCATTTGTGGATGTGACTCTGTATTGTGGTACTTGTCAAAGGTTTACCGCAGTAGTCCTGAGCCCATGTGCTGATCTGGCTCATAGATGAATGAGGATTCTTGATGCAGCGCCCCCTGAGGGGTCGGAGGTCACGGTTGTTCAGCTTAGGCTTGCGCTCTTGTCCTTTACGCACTGAAAATCCTCCAGATTCTTCAATCTTTAATGATGTTCTGCACTGTTGAAGGTGAAATATCCACATGTCTTCCTCTCTTTCTCTGAGGAACATTGTGTTTACACATCTCAAACATTTCCTCTCATATCTGTGCTCAAACTGGCGATCCTCGGCCCATCTCTGCTCCTAAAGGACTAGACCTTTACTGATGCTGCTTTGATACCAGATCATAATCACCATCACCTGTGGACATCACCTGATTCACATCATTATTCAGCAGGTCACCTGATCACTGCCCTGAACTGATCCTGGAGTGTGCTGCAGCTCTGAATGACAGGAGAGGATGGAGATTTACAGATGAACTGAAGCTGAGCAGACACAACAGCAGATATTCTGTGTTCATATCATCTGCGATCACTGGAGATCACTGCTTTCTCTTTTATTTGTGTTTCCCACACTGTCCAAACCTTCTGATATGGGGTTGTACATAAACATCAGGCACTCAGACACACACACACACACACACACGCACACACGCACACACACACACACACACACTCAGCTTGATCAATGATATAGTCTGCAGATGAAGCACTGCTGTTTCTCAGTGGAGATGTTGATGATTGTTGATCGTGCTCTCCAGATAAACACACACTGTCCACAGAGCCGCCGCTGCCTCCTCCGTCACTCAGAGGGACACGGTGGATTACTCTCCGCATGCTTTAGAATCTCAGACGCTGGTATTCACAGAGTGAGTGGATGGGTTCACACACACACTCGGGTCATAACTCTTCACTAGGCCCACACAGAATCTGCACGCGCAGAACTCAGCAGAGTTTTAGCCCATCATTAATTCTGTTTATTTACTAGAGTAAATGTGTGTAAATCTAATTTTATTCTGTTTTTATATTATTTACAGTAATATTATTGACTAATATGATCATGTTGATCTGATTTATGTACAGTGCAGTGTGTACAGTCATATTCTCTGTCTTTCAGTAGAGATATTATATGAGAGACTTGCTTTGTTCACCAGATAAAGTGGATCTAACTGGATTTGCATTGTTAACATTAAATAAAAGTTAAGGAGAGATTATTGTTTATTTCACATATTAAGGTTTTAGTTATGAAACTCCCAAAAATAACTCAGCAGAATTAGCAGAGGACGTCCGCAGGTTCCGTCTGGCCCTACTCTTCACACACAGATCGCTGCTGTTGTTCTGTGGTTTACAGTGATGATGGATCAGTGATGAAGAGCAGGAGACGCTC
>NC_079443.1:55738295-55743295 GCF_903798145.1 Danio aesculapii | reverse complement strand
CACAGTGACAGAGCAACACCCTCCATACAGTCACCCCATCACACAGTCATGCTATCACACAGTCATGTAATCATACTGTACTACAGTCACCCCATCACACAGTCACGCTATCACAGTCATGTAATCATACTGTAATACAGTCACACCATCACACCGTCATGCTATCATACAGTCATGTTATCATACTGTAATACAGTCACACCATCACACAGTCACGCTATCACAGTCATGTAATCATACTGTAATACAGTCACACCATCACACAGTCATGCTATCACACAGTCATGTAATCATACTGTACTACAGTCACCCCATCACACAGTCACGCTATCACAGTCATGTAATCATACTGTAATACAGTCACACCATCACACCGTCATGCTATCATACAGTCATGTTATCATACTGTAATACAGTCACCCCATCACACAGTCACGCCATCATACAGTCATGTAATCATACTGTAATACAGTCACACCATCATACAGTCATGTAATCATACTGTAATACAGTCACACCATCATACAGTCATGTAATCATACTGTAATACAGTCACACCATCATACAGTCATGTAATCATACTGTAATACAGTCACACCATCACACCGTCATGCTATCATACAGTCATGTAATCATACTGTAATACAGTCACACCTTCACACAGTCATGTTATCATACAGTCATGTTATCATACTGTAATACAGTCACACCATCACACCGTCATGCTATCATACAGTCATGTAATCATACTGTAATACAGTCACACCATCACACAGTCATGTTATCACACAGTCATGTAATCATACTGTACTACAGTCACCCCATCACACAGTCACGCTATCACAGTCATGTAATCATACTGTAATACAGTCACACCATCACACCGTCATGCTATCATACAGTCATGTTATCATACTGTAATACAGTCACACCATCACACAGTCACGCTATCACAGTCATGTAATCATACTGTAATACAGTCACACCATCACACAGTCATGCTATCACACAGTCATGTAATCATACTGTACTACAGTCACCCCATCACACAGTCACGCTATCACAGTCATGTAATCATACTGTAATACAGTCACACCATCACACCGTCATGCTATCATACAGTCATGTTATCATACTGTAATACAGTCACCCCATCACACAGTCACGCCATCATACAGTCATGTAATCATACTGTAATACAGTCACACCATCATACAGTCATGTAATCATACTGTAATACAGTCACACCATCACACCGTCATGCTATCATACAGTCATGTAATCATACTGTAATACAGTCACACCATCACACAGTCATGTTATCATACAGTCATGTAATCATACTGTAATACAGTCACACCATCACACCGTCACACCATCATACAGTCATGTAATCATACTGTAATACAGTCACACCATCATACAGTCATGCTATCATACAGTCATGTAATCATACTGTAATACAGTCACACCATCACACAGTCACACCATCATACAGTCATGTAATCATACTGTAATACAGTCACACCATCACACAGTCACGCCATCATACAGTCATGTAATCATACTGTAATACAGTCACACCATCATACAGTCATGCTATCATACAGTCATGTAATCATACTGTAATACAGTCACACCATCACACAGTCACACCATCATACAGTCATGTAATCATACTGTAATACAGTCACACCATCATACAGTCATGCTATCATACTGTCATGTAATCATACTGTAATACAGTCACACCATCACACCGTCATGCTATCATACAGTCATGTAATCATACTGTAATACAGTCACACCATCACACAGTCATGTTATCATACAGTCATGTAATCATACTGTAATACAGTCACACCATCACACCGTCACACCATCATACAGTCATGTAATCATACTGTAATACAGTCACACCATCATACAGTCATGCTATCATACAGTCATGTAATCATACTGTAATACAGTCACACCATCACACCGTCATGCTATCATACAGTCATGTAATCATACTGTAATACAGTCACACCATCACACAGTCACACCATCATACAGTCATGTAATCATACTGTAATACAGTCACACCATCATACAGTCATGCTATCATACTGTCATGTAATCATACTGTAATACAGTCACACCATCACACCGTCATGCTATCATACAGTCATGTAATCATACTGTAATACAGTCACACCATCACACAGTCACACCATCATACAGTCATGTAATCATACTGTAATACAGTCACACCATCACACAGTCACACCATCATACAGTCATGTAATCATACTGTATTACAGTCACACCATCACACAGTCACACCATCATACAGTCATGTAATCATACTGTAATACAGTCACACCATCACACCGTCATGCTATCATACAGTCATGTAATCATACTGTAATACAGTCACACCATCACACAGTCACACCATCATACAGTCATGTAATCATACTGTAATACAGTCACACCATCACACAGTCATGCTATCATACAGTCATGTTATCATACTGTAATACAGTCACACCATCATACAGTCATGTAATCATACTGTAATACAGTCACACCATCACACCGTCATGCTATCATACAGTCATGTAATCATACTGTAATACAGTCACACCATCACACAGTCACACCATCATACAGTCATGTAATCATACTGTAATACAGTCACACCATCACACCGTCATGCTATCATACAGTCATGTAATCATACTGTAATACAGTCACACCATCACACCGTCATGCTATCATACAGTCATGTAATCATACTGTAATACAGTCACACCATCATACAGTCATGTAATCATACTGTAATACAGTCACACCATCCCACCGTCATGCTATCATACAGTCATGTAATCATACTGTAATACAATCACACCATCACACCGTCATGCTATCATACAGTCATGTTATCATACTGTAATACAGTCACACCATCACACAGTCATGCTATCATACTGTCATGTAATCATACTGTAATACAGTCACACCATCACACCGTCATGCTATCATACAGTCATGTAATCATACTGTAATACAGTCACACCATCACACCGTCATGCTATCATACAGTCATGAAATCATACTGTAATACAGTCACACCATCATACAGTCATGCTATCATACAGTCATGTAATCATACTGTAATACAGTCACACCATCATACAGTCATGCTATCATACAGTCATGTAATCATACTGTAATACAGTCACACCATCACACCGTCATGCTATCATACAGTCATGTAATCATACTGTAATACAGTCACACCATCACACCGTCATGCTATCATACAGTCATGTTATCATACTGTAATACAGTCACACCATCACACAGTCATGCTATCATACAGTCATGTAATCATACTGTAATACAGTCACACCATCACACCGTCATGCTATCATACAGTCATGTAATCATACTGTAATACAGTCACACCATCACACCGTCATGCTATCATACAGTCATGTAATCATACTGTAATACAGTCACACCATCACACAGTCACACCATCATACAGTCATGTAATCATACTGTAATACAGTCACACCATCACACCGTCATGCTATCATACAGTCATGTAATCATACTGTAATACAGTCACACCATCACACAGTCATGCTATCATACAGTCATGTAATCATACTGTAATACAGTCACACCATCACACAGTCACACCATCATACAGTCATGTAATCATACTGTAATACAGTCACACCATCACACCGTCATGCTATCATACAGTCATGTAATCATACTGTAATACAGTCACACCATCACACCGTCATGCTATCATACAGTCATGTAATCATACTGTAATACAGTCACACCATCATACAGTCATGTAATCATACTGTAATACAGTCACACCATCATACAGTCATGTAATCATACTGTAATAGTCACCTCATCACAGACCCTGACACTGAATGACCCTCCAGTCCACATCTGAGCTGCTCCCTCTCTTCAGACTGCTCCATTCTCCAGTCTGCATCTACACTGAGCTGCTGGAGTTTATTGTCCTGCTGTCGGCTTTAGTGTTGGGTTGACTGATTTATGGTCAGTTTAGTGGTGTGCAGCACTTTGGTCAACACTCTGTTGGGTCAAATGAGCTGTATACAGTAACGTGGTGGGTGTGTGTTTATACAGTATGGCCATACACCCACATCACTTCACCATCATGAGGGAGGGGGGGGGTCTCTCCACAGCTCTTCACAGACTCAGGCTGGGTCATTCTGCAGCTCTTCACAGACTCCGACTGGGTCATTCTGCAGCTCTTTGCAGACTTAGGCTGGGTCATTCTGCAGCTCTTCACAGACTCCGGCTGGGTCATTCTGCAGCTCTTCACAGACTCTGGCTGGGTCATTCTGCAGCTCTTCACAGACTCCGGCTGGGTCATTCTGCAGCTCTTCACAGACTCCGGCTGGGTCATTCTGCAGCTCTTTGCAGACTCAGGCTGGGTCATTCTGCAGCTCTTCACAGACTCCGGCTGGGTCATTCTGCAGCTCTTTGCAGACTCAGGCTGGGTCATTCCGCAGCTCTTCGCAGACTCCGGCTGGGTTATTCCGCAACTCTTCACAGACTCAGGCTGGGTCATTCTGCAGCTCTTCACAGACTCAGGCTGGGTCAATCCACAGCTCTTCACAGACTCAGGCTGGGTCATTCTGCAGCTCTTCGCAGGCTCCGCCTGGGTCATTCTGCAGCTCTTCACAGACTCTGGCTGGGTCATTCTGCAGCTCTTCACAGACTCTGGCTGGGTCATTCTGCAGCTCTTCACAGACTCCGGCTGGGTCGTTCTGCAGCTCTACAGACGGTATACTCAGAGCAGATGTCAGAGATGCACTCGGCTGCTGGAGGTTTAAGGTGGTCAGAGGAGTTGCAGATCTCCTGATTATAGGCCAGAATGCCTCGCTCAGCTTCAGAAGACTACAGTAATGACGACTCAGTCACAGATAATGATGAAGAGCATCGTTATATATCGT
>NC_079443.1:55715795-55733295 GCF_903798145.1 Danio aesculapii | reverse complement strand
TTCGTCCGCTAGTCAGCGTCTGAATGGCTCGTCCGCTAGTCAGCGTCTGAATGGCTCGTCCGCTAGTCAGCGTCTGAATGGCTCGTCCGCTAGTCAGCGTCTGAATGGCTCGTCCGCTAGTCAGCGTCTGAATGGCTCGTCCGCTAGTCAGCGTCTGAATGGCTCGTCCACTAGTCAGCGTCTGAATGGCTCGTCCGCTAGTCAGCGTCTGAATGGCTCGTCCGCTAGTCAGCACCTGAATGTCTCGTCCACTTGTCGCGTCTGAATGGCTCGTCCGCTAGTCAGCATCTGAATGGCTCGTTCGCTAGTCAGCGTCTGAATGGCTCGTTCGCTAGTCAGCGTCTGAACGGCTCGTCCACTAGTCAGCGTCTGAACGGCTCGTCCACTAGTCAGCGTCTGAATGGCTCGTCCGCTAGTCAGCGTCTGAATGGCTCGTCCGCTAGTCAGCGTCTGAATGGCTCGTCCGCTAGTCAGCGTCTGAATGGCTCGTCCACTAGTCAGCGTCTGAATGGCTCGTCCGCTAGTCAGCACCTGAATGTCTCGTCCACTTGTCGCGTCTGAATGGCTCGTTCGCTAGTCAGCGTCTGAATGGCTCGTTCGCTAGTCAGCGTCTGAATGGCTCGTCCGCTAGTCAGCGTCTGAATGGCTCGTCCGCTAGTCAGCGTCTGAATGGCTCGTCCGCTAGTCAGCGTCTGAATGGCTCGTCCGCTAGTCAGCGTCTGAATGGCTCGTCCGCTAGTCAGCGTCTGAATGGCTCGTCCGCTAGTCAGCGTCTGAATGGCTCGTCCGCTAGTCAGCGTCTGCATGGCTCGTCCGCTAGTCAGCGTCTGAATGGCTCGTCCGCTAGTCAGCGTCTGAATGGCTCGTCCGCTAGTCAGCGTCTGAATGGCTCGTCCGCTAGTCAGCGTCTGAATGGCTTGTCCGCTAGTCTGCGTCTGAATGGCTCGTCCACTAGTCAGCACCTGAATGTCTCGTCCACTTGTCGCGTCTGAATGGCTCGTCCGCTAGTCAGCATCTGAATGGCTCGTTCACTAGTCAGCGTCTGAATGGCTCGTTCGCTAGTCAGCGTCTGAATGGCTCGTCCGCTAGTCAGCGTCTGAACGGCTCGTCCACTAGTCAGCGTCTGAACGGCTCGTCCGCTAGTCAGCACCTGAATGTCTCGTCCACTAGTCAGCGTCTGAACGGCTCGTCCGCTAGTCAGCGTCTGAATGGCTCGTCCACTAGTCAGCGTCTGAATGGCTCGTCCGCTAGTCAGCACCTGAATGTCTCGTCCACTTGTCGCGTCTGAATGGCTCGTCCGCTAGTCAGCATCTGAATGGCTCGTTCGCTAGTCAGCGTCTGAATGGCTCGTCCGCTAGTCAGCGTCTGAATGGCTCGTCCACTAGTCAGCGTCTGAATGGCTCGTCCGCTAGTCAGCGTCTGAACGGCTCGTCCACTAGTCAGCGTCTGAACGGCTCGTCCACTAGTCGTGTCTGAACGGCTCGTCCGCTAGTCAGCGTCTGAATGGCTCGTCCGCTAGTCAGCATCTGAATGGCTCGTCCGCTAGGCAGCGTCTGAATGGCTCATCCACTAGTCAGCGTCTGAACGGATTGTCCGCTAGTCGCGTCTGAATGTCTCGTCCACTAGTCAGTGTCTGAATGGCTCGTCCGCTAGTCGGCACCTGAATGTCTCTTCCACTAGTCGTGTCTGAATGTCTCGTCCACTTGTCGCGTCTGAATGGCTCGTCCGCTAGTCGGCACCTGAATGTCTCTTCCACTAGTCGTGTCTGAATGTCTCGTCCACTTGTCGTGTCTGAACGGCTCGTCCGCTAGTCAGCGTCTGAATGGCTCGTCCGCTAGTCAGCGTCTGAATGGCTCGTCCGCTAGTCAGCGTCTGAATGGCTCGTCCGCTAGTCAGCGTCTGAATGGCTCGTCCGCTAGTCAGCGTCTGAATGGCTCGTCCGCTAGTCAGCGTCTGAATGGCTTGTTTGCTAGTCGGCACCTGAATGACTCGTCCTGTAGTCAGCCTCTGAACGGATCGTCCGCTAATCGGCACCTGAATGGCTCGTCCGCTAGTCAGCGTCTGAATGGCTCGTCCGCTAGTCAGCGTCTGAATGGCTCGTCCGCTAGTCAGCGTCTGAATGGCTCGTCCGCTAGTCAGCGTCTGAATGGCTCGTCCACTAGTCAGCGTCTGAATGGCTCGTCCACTAGTCAGCACCTGAATGTCTCGTCCACTTGTCGCGTCTGAATGGCTCGTCCGCTAGTCAGCATCTGAATGGCTCGTTCCCTAGTCAGCGTCTGAATGGCTCGTTCGCTAGTCAGCGTCTAAATGGCTCGTCCGCTAGTCAGCGTCTGAACGGCTCGTCCGCTAGTCAGCGTCTGAACGGCTCGTCCGCTAGTCAGCGTCTGAACGGCTCGTCCGCTAGTCAGCGTCTGAATGGCTCGTCCGCTAGTCAGCGTCTGAATGGCTCGTCCGCTAGTCAGCACCTGAATGTCTCGTCCACTTGTCGCGTCTGAATGGCTCGTCCGCTAGTCAGCATCTGAATGGCTCGTTCGCTAGTCAGCGTCTGAATGGCTCGTCCGCTAGTCAGCGTCTGAATGGCTCGTCCGCTAGTCAGCGTCTGAACGGTTCGTCCACTAGTCAGCGTCTGAACGGCTCGTCCACTAGTCGTGTCTGAACGGCTCGTCCGCTAGTCAGCGTCTGAATGGCTCGTCCGCTAGTCAGCATCTGAATGGCTCGTCCGCTAGGCAGCGTCTGAATGGCTCATCCGCTAGTCAGCACCTGAATGTCTTGTCCACTAGTCAGCGTCTGAACGGATTGTCCGCTAGTCGCGTCTGAATGTCTCGTCCACTAGTCAGCGTCTGAATGGCTCGTCCGCTAGTCGGCACCTGAATGTCTCTTCCACTAGTCGTGTCTGAAGGTCTCGTCCACTTGTCGCGTCTGAATGGCTCGTCCGCTAGTCGGCACCTGAATGTCTCTTCCACTAGTCGTGTCTGAATGTCTCGTCCACTTGTCGTGTCTGAACGGCTCGTCCGCTAGTCAGCGTCTGAATGGCTCATCCGCTAGTCAGCGTCTGAATGGCTCGTCCGCTAGTCAGCGTCTGAATGGCTCGTCCGCTAGTCAGCGTCTGAATGGCTCGTCCGCTAGTCAGCGTCTGAATGGCTCGTCCGCTAGTCAGCGTCTGAATGGCTCGTCCACTAGTCAGCGTCTGAATGGCTCGTCCGCTAGTCAGCACCTGAATGTCTCGTCCACTTGTCGCGTCTGAATGGCTCGTTCGCTAGTCAGCGTCTGAATGGCTCGTTCGCTAGTCAGCGTCTGAATGGCTCGTCCACTAGTCAGCGTCTGAATGGCTCGTCCGCAACTCACGTCTGAACGGCTCGTCTGCTAGTCGGCATCGGAATGGCTCGTCCGCTAGTCAGCGTCTGAATGGCTCGTCCACTAGTCAGCGTCTGAACGGCGCGTCCGCAACTCACGTCTGAACGGCTCGTCTCCTAGTCGGCATCGGAATGGCTCATCCGCTAGTCGCGTCTGAACTGCTCGTTTGCTAGTTGCCGTCAGAACGGCTTGTGCGCTTGTCGGCGTTGGAACAGCTTGTCTGCTAGTCGTGTCTGAACGGCTCGTCCGCTAGTCAGCGTCTGAATGGCTCGTTCGCTAGTCAGCGTCTGAATGACTCGTCCACTAGTCGCGTCTGAATGGCTCGTCCGCTAGTCAGCGTCTGAATGACTCGTCCACTAGTCAGCGTCTGAATGACTCGTCCACTAGTCGCGTCTGAATGGCTCGTCCGCTAGTCAGCGTCTGAATGGCTCGTCCGCTAGTCAGCGTCTGAATGGCTCGTCCGCTAGTCAGCGTCTAAATGGCTCGTCCGCTAGTCAGCACCTGAATGTCTCGTCCACTTGTCGCGTCTGAATGGCTCGTCCGCTAGTCAGCGTCTGAATGGCTCGTCCACTAGTCAGCGTCTGAATGGCTCGTCCACTAGTCAGCGTCTGAATGGCTCGTCCACTAGTCAGCGTCTAAATGGCTCGTCCGCTAGTCAGCACCTGAATGTCTCGTCCACTAGTCAGCGTCTGAATGGCTTGTCCGCTAGTCAGCGTCTGAACGGCTCGTCCGCTAGTCAGCGTCTGAACGGCTCGTCCGCTAGTCAGCGTCTGAACGGCTCGTCCGCTAGTCAGCGTCTGAACGGCTCGTCCGCTAGTCAGCGTCTGAATGGCTCGTCCGCTAGTCAGCGTCTGAATGGCTCGTCCGCTAGTCAGCACCTGAATGTCTCGTCCACTTGTCGCGTCTGAATGGCTCGTCCGCTAGTCAGCTTCTGAATGGCTCGTTCGCTAGTCAGCGTCTGAATGGCTCGTTCGCTAGTCAGCGTCTGAATGGCTCGTCCGCTAGTCAGCGTCTGAATGGCTCGTTCGCTAGTCAGCGTCTGAATGGCTCGTTCGCTAGTCAGCGTCTGAATGGCTCGTCCGCTAGTCAGCGTCTGAATGGCTCGTCCGCTAGTCAGCGTCTGAATGGCTCGTCCGCTAGTCAGCGTCTGAATGGCTCGTCCGCTAGTCAGCGTCTGAATGGCTCGTCCGCTAGTCAGCGTCTGAATGGCTCGTCCGCTAGTCAGCGTCTGAATGGCTCGTCCGCTAGTCAGCGTCTGAATGGCTCGTCCACTAGTCAGCGTCTGAATGGCTCGTCCGCTAGTCAGCGTCTGAATGGCTCGTCCGCTAGTCAGCACCTGAATGTCTCGTCCACTTGTCGCGTCTGAATGGCTCGTCCGCTAGTCAGCATCTGAATGGCTCGTTCGCTAGTCAGCGTCTGAATGGCTCGTTCGCTAGTCAGCGTCTGAACGGCTCGTTCGCTAGTCAGCGTCTGAACGGCTCGTCCACTAGTCAGCGTCTGAATGGCTCGTCCGCTAGTCAGCGTCTGAATGGCTCGTCCGCTAGTCAGCGTCTGAATGGCTCGTCCGCTAGTCAGCGTCTGAATGGCTCGTCCGCTAGTCAGCGTCTGAATGGCTCGTCCGCTAGTCAGCACCTGAATGTCTCGTCCACTTGTCGCGTCTGAATGGCTCGTTCGCTAGTCAGCGTCTGAATGGCTCGTTCGCTAGTCAGCGTCTGAATGGCTCGTCCGCTAGTCAGCGTCTGAATGCTCGTCCGCTAGTCAGCGTCTGAATGGCTCGTCCGCTAGTCAGCGTCTGAATGGCTCGTCCGCTAGTCAGCGTCTGAATGGCTCGTCCGCTAGTCAGCGTCTGAATGGCTCGTCCGCTAGTCAGCGTCTGAATGGCTCGTCCGCTAGTCAGCGTCTGCATGGCTCGTCCGCTAGTCAGCGTCTGAATGGCTCGTCCGCTAGTCAGCGTCTGAATGGCTCGTCCGCTAGTCAGCGTCTGAATGGCTCGTCCGCTAGTCAGCGTCTGAATGGCTTGTCCGCTAGTCTGCGTCTGAATGGCTCGTCCACTAGTCAGCACCTGAATGTCTCGTCCACTTGTCGCGTCTGAATGGCTCGTCCGCTAGTCAGCATCTGAATGGCTCGTTCACTAGTCAGCGTCTGAATGGCTCGTTCGCTAGTCAGCGTCTGAATGGCTCGTCCGCTAGTCAGCGTCTGAACGGCTCGTCCACTAGTCAGCGTCTGAACGGCTCGTCCGCTAGTCAGCACCTGAATGTCTCGTCCACTAGTCAGCGTCTGAACGGCTCGTCCGCTAGTCAGCGTCTGAATGGCTCGTCCACTAGTCAGCGTCTGAATGGCTCGTCCGCTAGTCAGCACCTGAATGTCTCGTCCACTTGTCGCGTCTGAATGGCTCGTCCGCTAGTCAGCATCTGAATGGCTCGTTCGCTAGTCAGCGTCTGAATGGCTCGTCCGCTAGTCAGCGTCTGAATGGCTCGTCCACTAGTCAGCGTCTGAATGGCTCGTCCGCTAGTCAGTGTCTGAACGGCTCGTCCACTAGTCAGCGTCTGAACGGCTCGTCCACTAGTCGTGTCTGAACGGCTCGTCCGCTAGTCAGCGTCTGAATGGCTCGTCCGCTAGTCAGCATCTGAATGGCTCGTCCGCTAGGCAGCGTCTGAATGGCTCATCCACTAGTCAGCGTCTGAACGGATTGTCCGCTAGTCGCGTCTGAATGTCTCGTCCACTAGTCAGTGTCTGAATGGCTCGTCCGCTAGTCGGCACCTGAATGTCTCTTCCACTAGTCGTGTCTGAATGTCTCGTCCACTTGTCGCGTCTGAATGGCTCGTCCGCTAGTCGGCACCTGAATGTCTCTTCCACTAGTCGTGTCTGAATGTCTCGTCCACTTGTCGTGTCTGAACGGCTCGTCCGCTAGTCAGCGTCTGAATGGCTCGTCCGCTAGTCAGCGTCTGAATGGCTCGTCCGCTAGTCAGCGTCTGAATGGCTCGTCCGCTAGTCAGCGTCTGAATGGCTCGTCCGCTAGTCAGCGTCTGAATGGCTCGTCCGCTAGTCAGCGTCTGAATGGCTTGTTTGCTAGTCGGCACCTGAATGACTCGTCCTGTAGTCAGCCTCTGAACGGATCGTCCGCTAATCGGCACCTGAATGGCTCGTCCGCTAGTCAGCGTCTGAATGGCTCGTCCGCTAGTCAGCGTCTGCATGGCTCGTCCGCTAGTCAGCGTCTGAATGGCTCGTCCGCTAGTCAGCGTCTGAATGGCTCGTCCACTAGTCAGCGTCTGAATGGCTCGTCCACTAGTCAGCACCTGAATGTCTCGTCCACTTGTCGCGTCTGAATGGCTCGTCCGCTAGTCAGCATCTGAATGGCTCGTTCCCTAGTCAGCGTCTGAATGGCTCGTTCGCTAGTCAGCGTCTGAATGGCTCGTCCGCTAGTCAGCGTCTGAACGGCTCGTCCGCTAGTCAGCGTCTGAACGGCTCGTCCGCTAGTCAGCGTCTGAACGGCTCGTCCGCTAGTCAGCGTCTGAATGGCTCGTCCGCTAGTCAGCGTCTGAATGGCTCGTCCGCTAGTCAGCACCTGAATGTCTCGTCCACTTGTCGCGTCTGAATGGCTCGTCCGCTAGTCAGCATCTGAATGGCTCGTTCGCTAGTCAGCGTCTGAATGGCTCGTCCGCTAGTCAGCGTCTGAATGGCTCGTCCGCTAGTCAGCGTCTGAACGGTTCGTCCACTAGTCAGCGTCTGAACGGCTCGTCCACTAGTCGTGTCTGAACGGCTCGTCCGCTAGTCAGCGTCTGAATGGCTCGTCCGCTAGTCAGCATCTGAATGGCTCGTCCGCTAGGCAGCGTCTGAATGGCTCATCCGCTAGTCAGCACCTGAATGTCTTGTCCACTAGTCAGCGTCTGAACGGATTGTCCGCTAGTCGCGTCTGAATGTCTCGTCCACTAGTCAGCGTCTGAATGGCTCGTCCGCTAGTCGGCACCTGAATGTCTCTTCCACTAGTCGTGTCTGAATGTCTCGTCCACTTGTCGCGTCTGAATGGCTCGTCCGCTAGTCGGCACCTGAATGTCTCTTCCACTAGTCGTGTCTGAATGTCTCGTCCACTTGTCGTGTCTGAACGGCTCGTCCGCTAGTCAGCGTCTGAATGGCTCGTCCGCTAGTCAGCGTCTGAATGGCTCGTCCGCTAGTCAGCGTCTGAATGGCTCGTCCGCTAGTCAGCGTCTGAATGGCTCGTCCGCTAGTCAGCGTCTGAATGGCTCGTCCGCTAGTCAGCGTCTGAATGGCTTGTTTGCTAGTCGGCACCTGAATGACTCGTCCTGTAGTCAGCCTCTGAACGGATCGTCCGCTAATCGGCACCTGAATGGCTCGTCTGCTAGTCAGCGTCTGAATGGGTCATCTGCTAGTCGGCACCTGAATGGCTCGTCTGCTAGTCGGCACCTGAATGGGTCGTCTGCTAGTCGGCACCTGAATGGCTCGTCTGCTCGTCGGCACCTGAATGGCTCGTCTGCTCGTCGGCACCTGAATGGGTCATCCACTAGTCTAGCTAGCCGGCGTCGGTGATTGGTCAGTGTGTTTCTCTGCTGTGTGCTGATTGATCAGTGTTTCTCTCAGGTGTGTGCTGATTGGTCAGTGTGTTTCTCTGCTGTGTGCTGATTGATCAGTGTTTCTCTCGGGTGTGTGCTGATTGGTCAGTGCGTTTCTCTGCTGTGTGCTGATTGGTCAGTGTTTCTCTCAGTTGTGTGCTGATTGGTCAGTGCGTTTGTCTGCTGTGTGCTGATTGGTCAGTGTTTCTCTCAGGTGTGTGCTGATTGGTCAGTGCGTTTCTCTGCTGTGTGCTGATTGGTCAGTGTTTCTCTCAGGTGTGTGCTGATTGGTCAGTGCGTTTTTCTGCTGTGTGCTGATTGGTCAGTGTTTCTCTCAGGCGTGTGCTGATTGGTCAGTATGTGCACTCATTAGGGTCAGATAAGCCTCTCTCAGGACGCTCTGCTAATTACTGCGGGGCTGATGATAATTGCTCAGGAGCGAGTCGACTTCACCGCCGCTAATTACCTTCCTGAACACTCCTGACCTCTGACCTTTACTGAGCCTTCATTAACCGAGGTCACTGTGCTGAGCGACACACAATTTTGTCAATACACACACACACACACACACACACACACACACACACACAGACTCGAACACAGACATAATGCACTTTTTAAGACGCTGATATCTCCTGTTATTTCCTCATGGTTGATTAAAGTCCCTCACAGGCTGACAGAGTGATCTCTCAGTTATGCAGCAGCAGACTCTTCAGTTCAGACTCAACACTGAACATGCGGTAATTCAGTGTAAAT
Organism: Danio aesculapii; assembly: GCF_903798145.1. Classification (NCBI taxonomy): domain Eukaryota; kingdom Metazoa; phylum Chordata; class Actinopteri; order Cypriniformes; family Danionidae; genus Danio; species Danio aesculapii. The sequence continues at coordinate 55,724,617 of NC_079443.1, read as the reverse complement.
GTGAACTAAACTGAAATAAGAGAGAGTTGTATATATTAGCTCTCTCTGAAACAGTCATTCAGGACAGAAACACACACTGCTGGAAATCCACCTCCAGTATAAAGTGTGTGTGTGTGTGTGTGTGTGTGTGTGTGTGTGTGTGTGTGTGTGTGTGTGTGTGTGTGTGTGTGTGATCAAATACTGTACAGTGTAAGTGTTGTGAATGCTCCCTGCTGCTGTACCTGCGAGAAACACAACACAACACAACACAACACTACACAACACACTGCTCTTACACTCATCAAGGAAATACACATTACACCAGTCCGGAGTGGCGGAGCAGTTATATGCTTTATACCATAACACTAATAAATGACGACGCTTGTCAATGACAAGACCTAACAAACACACAACGTTGCCTCAACGTAACAACCTTCCTACAACGTTGTACCAAGCTTGTAAAAAGGTTGAGGATCTATGTTGTTGCTGAACGTTGTCACAACAGTGTCATAATGTTGCCATTTAAATGGCGTTGCTTTAGGTTGTGCTTAGGCTTCACGCACGACCACTGTACAACATTTACTCGCCATCAATGAATTAAATATCAACAGACCGCTGGGCGTCTCATTCAACAACGACAGAGGAGACGTGAGTATTGCTTCTCGCTAAATAAGACATCAGTGGTCATTAATGTAGTCCTGCTGTCTCCACTCTTCTTCTTTGCCTATTTTGACCTGTGTCTGCTGTGGATCCATCTCTGAGCTGGATTCGTTTATTTCTCTGACTGCTTTCTCCGTACCGATGACTACGCCTGGTCTTCGGCTGCGCTCCCCGGTCTGCTGTGTTCTCCAGTCCAGAGCTTCAGTGGCCAGTGGCTCCATTTTAATTTGCCTTCTTGTTTACTCGTCTTGTTTGTTTACTTCACCTTCTCTGTTGACATTTTAATTTATCCTACCCTTTTAGATTAATAATATTTAGTTAATTATGTAATGTAATCGGAACATTATTGTAGACTGTTTGCTTATAATTAGATGTGTACTGTATGCATTAAATGTTGTGAAATATATGATAAAGTTTGATTATATACATTTGTGTGGCATTTTTACTCTTAAGAGTTTATACGTGCAGTTATTAAATTACAAAGGAAAAATGAATGAACAATATTTAATATTAGGCAACACTGGAAAAGTATTTCTCCTTATCCTGTATTCTGGGCAGTACTGGTTAACTGCCAGGAAAAAAACCACCTTAATACATGCAGCAAGAACGTCGTCTCACGGTTGCTGAATGTTACACGACAACGTTGCTACAGCCTTCTCACATCTTACATTTCTACGTTGTAACAATGTTGCGAGCACATTCACGAGTTCACACTTGCAATAGTTTCAGAATAAAGCGTATTTGGCGTGCTGTCCGGGGAGAGAGCTCTGAGCTCGGGGAGACACCCTAACTCGAGTTATTCCCCTTATCAGGAAACAGAGAGGAATTGGGATTCGAGCGAAGTATCTAGCCCGGCCACAGAACGCTCCCCCCGGGATCGTAATGCTTAAGAGGTGAGGTGACGGGGTGGTGGAGGGATGCTAAAGTCGTGAGATGCTGCAGGTAAGACAGCTTTGGTATATATAGGGGTTTGGTCAAGAACTGATTGGATAATGGAATAATTGTCAATGACGTATTTAATACTGAAACTTCTGTGCGTGCTCCTCCTGAAATTTGTTTACAAAACATCACTAAGTGGCGACATTGCTTTGAAAAAATGTGACGTAGTACAGACATCGCTACAACACAGACGTGTTTGTTCATTCAGCAAACCCTGTGGAGAGACATGAACGACAGCAGGAGCTCCGGTGTCAACAGTGATTGATAAACAGAGATTGATTAGTGCAGGGGTGCCCAACCTTTTCTACTTTTAAATTTGTCAATGTGCTGAGATCTACCGGTCCAAAAAACTCATAGCATACTTACATGTTTATTACGCACAAAACAAACTGAAAATTAGTCCCTAATAGTCCATATATAATAAAACATAGTCCAATACTAGTGACAATAAAGTTATTTCTCTACCTTAGTGGAACCTCTGGCACTGGGAGGAGGCAGCTAGTTTCTCGTAGTCAGGGCAGCAGGAGCTGGTTGCAAGCCTTAAGCAGGCCACAAGGTGATCATCAGTCATTGTAGATCTGTACTTTGACTTGATGATTTTCATGTGAGAAAATGCACACTCACCCAGATAAGTTGATCCAAAAAGTGCTGTCAAATTGAAGCCACCTTTCCTGAGGTTGTGATACTTTTGTTCAGGCAGTAAGTTGCAGAAGTCTCCAGTCATGCCAGGTGTTGCCCTGGATTTGATCTCAATGTCATTTTGCAGTGTGAGAATCTCGTTCTCAACAGCAGAGTTATCTAAGTGGAACAGCGAAATAATTTGGAGGCAATACTATCCACATCAGTGCTGTAGAAAACACAGATAGCTAGCAACAGGCTCAATGGATCCAAAATCAGTAAAGCGTCTCTCAAATTCTAACAAGATGCTCTGAACATGCTCCTCATAGTGCAAAGTGTTTGCCCTGTCTCTGGAGTTCTGTCTGCATGTCACAGTGTTGCAGCCTACTTGAAAGCATTTGTAGCTTGCTTACTGATCATGTTGATCACGTGTTTATCTTTACCCTGCCGCTCCATCTTTAAATCATTCAGCAGGTCAGTGAGATCAGTCAGGTATGCTAAATCTAATAGCCATTGGTGGTGCTCTAGCTGGTTATATTCTGCATGTTTTAAAAGTTTCAGAAATTCTTTGATTTCTGGCAACAACTCAGAAAATATTGCCAAAAATCTACCTCCGCTTAGCCATCTAACATCCGTGTGCAACAACAACGTGTTCTCCTCCAAATGAGCACAGGATAACCTTCTCTGTAGACTCCTGGCTCAATCAGAACACACAGTCTTCATTACAACATCCATCACTTCTTTCATGTTTAAAATCTTACCACACAGTGCCTGCTGGAGGATTATACAGTGATAATTAAGGGAGTCCGGCAAACATTCACTCTGTTTGCACATTGCAATGAATAATAATAATAATAATACACTTTATTTAAAGGCGCCTTTCTGGCAACTCAAGGACACCGTACAATAAAACAAGCACAATAAAACAAGAGAAATAATCATAAAATACACAGCAATGGTGCAGATAAAATTAATTAATTAAGTATTAAATCATCTTAAATAAGTGGGTTTTGAGTCTTGATTTGAATAGTGTGAGGGAGTCAGTGTTTCTGATGGCAGGTGGTAGTGAGTTCCCAAGCCAGGGAGCAGAGCGGCTGAATGCTCTATTGCCCATAGACGATAGACGAGCAGAGGGAACAGACAAGTGGAGGGAGGAAGAAGACCTCAGGGTGTGAGAGGGAGCAGCAATGTGGATGAGGGCAGACACATATGGAGGGGCGAGATGGTGGATGGCTTTAAATGTTAACAGCTAACATGTTTAAAATCAATTGAAAATGAACAGGTAACCAGTGAAGCTGCTGCAGGACAGGCGTGATGTGATGAGAAGAAGAGGGTTCTGGTGATGATACGGGCAGCTGAGTTCTGGACCAACTGAAGCTTACGGAGGGATTTATGAGTAAGACCAAAGAGAAAAGAGTTGCAGGAATCTAAACGAGACGTGACAAGCCTATGGACGAGAACAGTGGGGTAAGAGAAGGGCGGAGATGGTTAATGTTGTGTAGGTGGACGCAAGCAGACTGAGTTATGTTATCGATGAGAAAATCAAAAGATAGGGTGCTATGAAGCATGACACCCAGACTCTTAACCTGTTTAGAGGGATAAATGGAGCAGTCATCAATAGAAAGAGGAAAGCTGTCAGTTTTGGAGAGTGTTGATTTGGTATCCAACGAGCGAAACCTCAGTTTTTGAGCTATTTCATTAAGGAAGTTAAGAGAGAGCCAGGATTTGATTTCTGCTAAGCAGACTGTAAGGATTTAGGGACAACAAGAGGATTTCAACAACAAGAGCTGGGTATCATCTGCATAGCAATGAAACTGTATGTTATATTAACGGAGAATATTACCAAGTGGAAGGAGATAGATGATAAAAGCAGGGCCCCAGGACTGAGCCCCGGGGAACACCTGAAGAGACTGTAAAATGCAGAGAAGTGAGTGATTTGAGTTGAATGAACCTGCTAGTGCGGCCCACCATTGCTGGAGCACCGTCCGTTGTGATAGAGATGAGTTTAAAGAGGTGGGCAATTGGGTCTTGTTGACAAATTCCATAAGAGCTTGGAAAATATCTTCGCCTCTAGTGTGTCCTTTTAATGGCAAAATAGTGAGCTGTTCTTCCTTTGTGCCCATGTCTCCAAAAACCATTCTAATGAAAACACACAGGCTGTGACACATCTACAACATCAGTCGATTCATCAAACTGAAGAGAAAACCATCACACTGTTCAATATCCTTCCTTAACTGCTCCTCGACATCCTCTGCCATTCCCTCACATCGCCGTGTAACAGTCCCACGGGATAATTACACATCCTTAATGGCAGCCATCATATCACTTTTATTCTTAAAGTCACCAAATAGTGCATCTACAAATGCTTCTTTCACAACCTCGCCGTCCTTGAAAGACTTCTTGTGTTTCGCAAGAACGTGACTGATGCGGTAAGATGCTATATTGCAGCCTTACCCTTGGTGTTTGGCCTGGAAAAAAGGGACTGCTGTGCTGCTAACTGCCCCTTCAATTCTCAAACTTTTCGGGTGCGTAGAGCTGATTTAGCCGGGAAATCTGCATCATAGCTTTTGTGCACAGTTTTGAAATGCTGCTCCAAAGTGCCCTTCTTCGGTAAGGCCACGCATACATTACAAATAAGACAGATGGTGTTCGAATTTGAACACACACAAAAAATAATCCTCTTCCCATTCTGAATGAAAATGATGTTTTCAGGGTTTTTGGCTTCTGCCATAGCTCCATTACTTCGCTCGCAGCTTTCTCCACTTAAACAGTGAGACCTAATAACGTAACGTGCCTATAGCTAAAACACCGGGCTGCATTCAAATGGTAGTGTACTAGCATACTACTCTTGCGATTTGTATGAGTAGTACGCGATTTTGAATTCAGCCACTAATTCTGTTGGTTTATTTTTTCAATAAAGCATTGCTATTGGTTACTCTTTACACCTGTCATTAGATACTGCAATATATAACAACCAATGGAAACTATTTAAAATGCGCTTGTGGTAAATCTCGTTACTCCACTGGATTGTCAATCAGAACCTCACAGCTCACAGTTCATATTTTAATAAATATGCTTTCTCTTAATATTTTTGCTCCAAGATTAAACCATTTTTTCAAAAACGGTTATAGGCTATTTATTAGTTTCGAACATGCGGTGTAACTTCATCCCATTTGGCGTTTTGAATCCCTTTGAACACATTTAAGTGCTGCTTCTGTTTATCATAAGCCGCTGAGTGGCGATGCGTGATGCGCATGCATGCGAAGGGGAGTCAGATTTGTCCGAGAGTCAGATTTTGATACATACAACTGACCATGACGACGACAACCGGGTTTGAGTCCGGGGAAGAGCGGTTCCAGAAATCAGGTAGGACAGAATCCAAGAAACAAAACAGGGTGAGAATGTGGTAAAATCCAAAAACGTGGTAAAAAAAAAATCTGATGAGGGCTTTTCTTGTTCTGGACGGCTTTTGTAAATTGTTGGTTGGGTTTCGGGAAGTAAGTGGGCCGGCGGGCCAATCTGTAAAATTGGTTGGGTTCAGGGAAGGAGGAGGGTCAATAATTCAGCCAGTCGGACAGACGGTTGTTCGACAGCGGCCTCTGGTCAGTTTACGCAAGAACAGCGCGGGCGTGAACGGCACTCGCGAGAGACATTTGAGATGCGAAATAGCGCACATAACGGCCTCTCGCGGATTCGCGGAAACAAAAACTGCAAAAATACATACCGCCCGGGACGTATTTCGCGGTCTCCAGAAACATCCACGGGACTACGTTTTCAGAATGAGCCTGGGTTGCATAAAGCTTCATATTTGTGGTACTTTTGAGCTCAAATTATAATAAAGAAATAGATTAACCTTCAGAATGACGCAGGACACAATATTAATCCAGGTGGGCCCAGTGATTACCCCTCCTCTGGAATTGCTTTCAATCAAAAGCTTTGTTAAATACATCAGCGCTCATTCAAATATTCACTCAGTTATGAAAAGAACTATGCACTCATAACCCTCTCACAATGAAAAAACTCAGCGTATCTTCAGAGAGTTGCTAAGGTTAGTTAACATACCCCAAGTTACCTCCGTTTTTGGAAGCAAAAGCCGAGGTTATCCACCTACTTACTCTCAAACTTACCCAGGTAGCTTACCCACTGGTTTTAAAACCAGTCGAATCACTTTATAAACAGACGCTTAAAGTATTTGATCAGAAGTCTATTAGCTATCGTCATTATAATATAATACAGAAACATTATCTATTGAGCTTTGATAATATGAGATGTTTGTCTGATGCTTGATTGATTATTATCATTTTAAATGGATATGCTCCACCTCCATCATGTGAGTGTGTGACACACGAGAACAATAATAGTCAAGCAGCACGATCTGTTACCAGAGGAGACTGTGCTGTGCAGTTCAGATGGACTTTTGCACAGTCAGTCTGCTCAGTTGGAGCCAGTCATGTCTGAAACACACTTCCCACTGATTTAAGGGGTGTTACAAATTATTTTAAATACAAGTTAAAGAAATGGCTAACAGCTAATCAAGCCTGTAATCATGTGTAATTCTTCTGTCTAACAATAAGAAACTCCTATTACATGTTTAATCCCTTTGTCATGTGTAACTGTACTGTTTCTGTATGTGTGATGGTGTGTTTTTGATTTTAGGTTGCCTTTTAAAATCTGGCAGGGGGCAACAGATGAAAATTAGCCCCCGTGGCTAACTCTGGCTCATTTACAGTCTCACTGTTTATTACTGAGCATTGCCCCTGTTAAATTAATTAATATATTCAAGGTATGTCACATAACCTGCTTTCACCCCCCAGACACACACTAACACACAACTGTAAACATACACACACACACCACTGTACAGTAAACACACACACATGCACACACTCCTGTACTGCAGAGAAACACACACACCGCACTTCTACATACTCCTCTGTTTTATAATTCCTATAATTTATGCCGCTAGAGGGAGACAGCAGCACACACACACACACACACACACACACACACACACACACACACACACACACACGCACACACACCATCGGTGATGTTCACTGCAGCACATAGCCACTAGAGGGAGACACCAGCACACACGCTCACGCACACACACACACAAACACCATCAGTAATGTTCACTGCAGCACATAGCCACTAGAGGGAGACACCAGCACACACACACCATCAGTGATGTTCACTGCAGGACATAGCCACTAGAGGGAGACACCAGCACACACACACACACACACACACACACACACACACACACACACACACACACATCAGTCAGTGCTGCAGAGAAATGAAGACAAACATGATGTAGAGTTTTTCTGTCTGTGAGCTGCAAGAACAGCAGTGAAGTCATGAGAGAGAGAGAGAGAGAGTGTGTGTGTGTGTGTGTGTGTGTGTGTGTGTGTGTGTGTGTGTGTGTGTGTGTGTGGTGTGTGTGGTGTGTGTGTGTGTTCCTGGGTGGACTTAGTGATTTGGGGGCTCTAAGCAATCTCAGGTATGGGGCTCTTGCATTTTTGTAAACTAACCTGCATGGTAATATTAATATATTTCTATCTAATGTTGAAAGTGTATTAGATCTATTTAATATGTGAAGGAATCTTCATCTTCCTAATGTCAAATTAAAAGCAATAAATTCACAAATAACAAAAAACAAGTCCACAATCTCTACCGCAGGGGTGTCCAAACTCAGTCCTGGAGGGCCGGTGTCCTGCAGAGTTCAGCTCCAGCGTGCCTCAACACACCTGCACAGATGATTCCAGAAAGCCCAGGAAGAGTGATCCGCTGGCCCAGGTGTGTCTGACTGGGGCTGGAACTAAAGTTTGCAGGACACTGACCCTCCAGGACCGAGGTTGTGCAACACGACGTACAGTTAATTCACCATTTTTGTGATTAGATTAGGCCCTCAATCTCTTAACCAGCTCACAGCAGCACTCATCCTCTGACGGGCTTTGTGGCTGTTCATCCACACGACGACAAGGTTTGTTTGAGCCCAGATCGACCATGGCTCGTTATTATATGTATTTATAATTCCGCTGCGATCTTTCGGCTGTGTATTTCAGACATGGCGGGTTTTTTGTTTTCATTCTGGCTTGTTGCATAAGCGAATGACGTATCTCTGTAAACCAATAGCGTTCAGCTGCGCGTCTAGCTCCGCCTTTTGGTACCCTTTCTCGTGTTTGGTACCCTTTCGAAAGTTTGCCGAAAAAGTGGTACGGTACGCCTTTTGACAGTGGAAGCGGCCATAAAAGCGTACTGAACCAAACCGAACCGTACCACTCAGTGGAAACGGGCCATTGATTCTCCCTCCTGCACACTACCTCAGCTCTGAGCGCTGGCAGACTGCTGTCACTAAAATCTCTGTGATCGTGAACAGCAGGAAAATAATAAGCGGTCCAGTTGAGTTACTACATTAACAGCTTTTCCTGATTGCGTTGATGCAGCCGTCAACTGAAACTCCACATTTGCAAAACAGTGAACACACAGGCCTAAACAGCAGCACTCATGGTCAAAATGACATATGTTGCTTGCAAAACTGTGCCAAAACATTTAAAACATGCAACTAAAGCTAATTTTGCCTTCAAACAACAAATCGCAAACAAGTATATGAGCTCTTT